>NC_133202.1:2572500-2592500 GCF_958299795.1 Porites lutea | reverse complement strand
TTTCATTAGCGGATTCCTTTAGCTGCCAGCTCTTCTTTAACTCGCCGCAGGTTATCTGGGTCAGGATATCCAAAGGTTTAAACAAAACAACATCTGTTTGTAAGGGATGAAGAACTGTGTATTAATGATTCATAATTTTGTTACATTATTTCTTAATTGATTGAGTGGCTTTCCTGGGACAATATTTCTTGAAAGCTGTGTACTAAATAACAAATAGCCCTTTCAGTTTTTCAATTGGTTTCCCCTCTTTTTTATTAACTATTTTAATCAGGCTGCTGGCCCGTCATATATGGTCAAATTCAGGTTTATAAATTTTTTTTTCCAAAAAATTCCTTAATAACTGAGCACGCGTATGAAAAAAAGCAAAGGGGAGGGATAAGGGCAAATAAAGCCAATGAGGCCAATAGTATCAAAGCTTATCCCGGTTTCTGTAGCATGAAGTGCATACGAGAATTGCAACTCAATCCTGGACGGTCCGCCCGGGATGCTAGTCCATCACAGACTTATCCTTAGCAGTAACAATTACTGGTGTTCATAACACCTTTCATTAATTTATTGATTCTTGCCTTAAAGTGATCCCCTGGTCAGCTAATTTATGTATTCTTACCCAGTAGGTCCTCCACTCGTGCTAGTTTTGTGATGAATATCATTCCATACCACCTGATTTGGACGTCCCGTTGTATTTGAGGTGCCAACCGTAAACACCAGTCGAGCGTCAAATGCTCTCTTTAGTAGCTGTAGAACCTCATGTCCTTCACGGTTGCCTGAAAGATAAGCTTCTCTTGAAGTACCCTCGTAATGATGGCCAGGGTGTGGATGTCCTGGGCCCTGAACCCCAGATGGAAAGTAATATCTGATGATGATTGTGCCACACCCTGTAAACAGGCAAAGCAGAGTATATGTACAGGCATGTGCAGATCCTTTCGTCCGTCAACTCCTCTTTGCGCAAGAATAAATTAGTCAAGCTGTAGTTCAAGAGGTTTTTAAAAAAACTGACAACCTACGCACCCATAGAAATTAAAGTAGTCCGCCCCTCAAATCGCTGCTCTAAGCCTTCCTCGATTTTCAAATGGGAGCATTTCGAAAGAAAATTGAGCGGGATCAAGTCAGTTCATTTTCACTTGGAGAGGCGTGCTCGACAACCAAATCGAATGAGAGAGCCTTTATTCAGAGACCCAGCTGTGTTAATCTAAAATAGCAGTCGAACGACTAGAACTTGATATGTCACTGATATGTCGCTTTCTTTGACGAACTCCACCTTCACCTATTCCCCGACCAACTAGATATGTTGCGCTACAACCTACTTTTCAGGGCGCCGCCTTGGCTGCTTACTAACATTACACATATCATTTCTGTGATACAAGAAAGTTACAGCAACGACGATGGCGACGGAACTAGAAACGTCACTTATGAAGTAAATTTGTGAGGTTATTATCATCATCATTGCATTATTATTATTACAGTATTTTTATCATTATTACTATTAATATCATTATTATTATTATTATTGTGACGCCCATGCAGAGTTGTCGTTGCTGTTGCTGTTGATTTTTCGGCCTATTACTTTTTGAACCTCGCGGTGCCACTAACAGTACCGTCGTGTTCGCTGTAGGTCCCTAATGTCGCCAGCGGTTGGTCGTTTGTAAACGAGTTTTAAAATTACCAGGGTAACCTGGGAGACTTCTATATGACTCGTGATAGCTTGTCATTTCTCCTCGTGGCTGGTTTCCTCGAAGAGCTCCTTGAGGTTCTTGACACACGGGGCACCTGTTGTTCACTTTCAGCGCTTGTTGAAGACACACTGAACAAAACACGTGCCGACACTTCAAACGTCGTGGCCCAGTGATATGATCAAGACAAATTGGGCATTTTTCTAAAAAAAAAAAAAGGAAAACAACCATAGCATTCAGATGTACATTTGTTCACGGCATTTACGATCTTCTTTCACTGATGCAGGCTTAGCCACAACATCACTGAGATTAATCGATTATATCATTCTCTTGATGAGTTCCCTTTCAGTAACATTCCACAGTAAACCTACCTGTTCGTCTTAGTCACGGTTGTTCTTTTCTCATTCTTACTTGTACTCCAAGCTACTGGAAAGGGGTAATTTCACTGTTTAGTTTATGCCAACTTAAGGATCTTGTAACTGATTTATCTCGCAAAGATTAACTGATAACAGACTGGTTACTTTCTAAGTCTCGTTTAATATCGCCAGTTGCACCTGTAATGATAGTTGAAACGGGGAGAAGTAATCATGTCAAGAAAGCTGTGATACTAAGTTTGCAATATATTACGATAATATAATGCTAACTTTAATACAAAATTTGATTGTTCGGAGTAAAGGAGACTGAGTGCACACTGAGGGCAATAAGTACCATGCAGTATCGCGTTTAAGTGTGGTTCTAAAAAATCACTATAGATATTGAAACGACTGAGTATGTGACAAAATCCTTAGAGAAAGTGATCATTACTGAAGTGCACGTGGGCAGTCTGTAGACAATTTTCGCGCGGTCTATAATCGGTCAGGTTTAGATTAGTGTTCGTACTGCACCTTCCAGTAGTTTTGAACTATATTTACTATTCCGAGATATAACCGTCGCGTATTTAGGGTATCATTTACAGTCGAACCTCTCTAATACGGACACCGAAAGGACAGAGCGAAGTGTCCGTATTAGAGAGGTGTCCGTATAAAAGAGGTCACTATAGTTGCATGAAAAAATTGTAACATACAAAGCACAATTCTGAAAGCGTCTTTCGCTATTTTGCAAGTGTAGTAAACAGTAACTAGAGTACAAAATGTAATAGAAAGATCTTTATGCTATCTGTAGTTATTGAAGCCCTCGCAAATCGTTGTTTGGTATACAGCGACTGGGCTTTACATCATCTTGCAAAGCTCATCAGCCAGACTAGACTGGATTCACCCTGTGGAGATTCACCTAATCGGGATTCGGGATTCCCCTGATCACCGCAGTGTCCGTAATAAAGAGGTTAAGTTTATATGAACTTACTGTCTGGGGCCGAGATTTAGTGTCCGTTGTCCGTATTAGAGAGAGTCCGTATCATAGAGGGCTTTTTTTAAAGAAAATAAATGAGAATTTTGTCGGGACATTGGAAACTGTCCGTAATAGAGAGGTGTCCGTATTAGAGAGGTTTCCGTACCGAGAGGTTCGACGGTATATAAATTAAAGCGTTTGTACGTAACAAATACCATTTCTACCTTCCTCTTCCTTATCTGCCTTGGCTCCATCAGCTATTGTCGGTGCCTTCCCATACTTCTTGCCCACATTTCGTCTCACTGCACCACTATAAGATGTGGCTGTTGCACTCAAAGGATGATCGTCACGAGCATCAGAACTGCCAGGAGAGTTATTCGTTGAGCCACTACCTTTTGACCCTCTGCCCTTGCCTCTCCTATCACGATTCGACCTTGACTGCGCCTTGAGGTTGTTACTACTTTCTGTTACAATTTTATTGAAAAATAAGATTTGAAATATGTTCACGTTTTATTTGAATTCAAACGTACAGAATTTTTTACTTCTCGCAGAGGTTATTTGCTAAACAACACACGTTAAGTTCCTGGCGTCGGATTTTCAGTAGCAGGTCTAGATCGCGCAAAATTCGGATTTAATCGATTTGAAAGTTTTTTGTTAATTGTTGTCATAGTGATATCGATTTTACTAAAAACGGTATTTTGACCAACTTTAATTCATATAGTCAATCACTGGTGAAAATTTTCTGGCGATCGGACAAGGATAAAATCACTTTTAAGGCGACTGAAAGACATCGGTATGGTCTCTGGAGAAAAACTTATCACAGGAATAATTAAATAAATCCTACTGATGGTTCAAAATAAGCAATGATTAATATGTTTCAAATCATTTTAAATATTTAATTTAAAAGGAATCAATGGTTAATTTGAAGTAGCTTTTGCAATACTGTAATACTTTGTTATAGTCATGCAAATAAAGCTTACAGTTGTTGTTGTTGTTGTTGGTCTTCGAGAAACTGTATCGAGACACCTTGAATGAAGAGTTTTGTCCCGAGTTCTTCGCTTTCAGTTAAATTTATGGCTGGTATACTCGAGGAAAGTTGTATAGTATTATCTTGGACGCGAATGGGTTAAAACTCCAAATGGAGTCAGTTTTCCTCCAAAGATGTCATTGCATTTGGTACGATTTCAAAAACATGGAAAAAACTAAGACTTATCTGATGAATTAGTAAGGGCACTAAATGGTAAAAAAACTTATGATATCACGAACTCAAAGTCAAGGGAGGATCAAAATGCAGGGAAGGACATACGTCGTGTGGACCTACTAATAACACCAAGGATGCATCCAAAGTTACCTAAAAGAAGGGCCACCCTGGATTTCGACCTATGTCTTCAGATAACATTTGTGGACGATAAAGCCAGACAACAACCGATATTTCACTTGCCTAGTAAGAAGGTCTCTAGCCGACTACTTGTTGTCTTGACACAGCTGGAGTAGTCATGTGAATCTTCTACCATGAACTGCTGTTGTTCCCTCTTTACTTCCACTCCTTCATGCTCGAGATAAGACTGACTTGCATTCTCCTGCAAAAAGGAATGAGCCTCCTCCACTTGTTTAAAAGTTCCTGACATAATGAAATTCTCCCTTGATTCAATCCACTCGACGCCAGTCCTGGCTTTCATGTCTTTCAAGACAGCTCTGGTTTTTTTGCGGGATAAATATTCCACAAATTCAAAGCAAAGGTTTGCAGAAACCACTTCAAAAACCTGTTATTAAAGAAAGACGAAAAGGAGTTAAATATACGATCTAACTCATACTATGCGCTCTCCCATAAACTCATTCTGGCACACTGAGACCAAAGGAACATGACATGATGTTGACAGCGTCGCACAATCATTTTTATGTTAGACTTATCTCTCGCCGCTTAAACCACATGGAGCCCAGACCATCATGACTGGATGTTTGGAACAAAATCGATAAGGAAGGAAAGATGCTCAAGCGAAGTTCGGGATTGGACTGAACTGAAAGTAATTTTTGGAGCTTTTCCTTTGGGAAGCCTAGTACAGCCCGCGAGTTTTGAGTCCCTTGTCTTAGTCGTCTTAGCTTAGTGGGTGAGAAACCAAAACATCATAACTTGCTAAAATGGCGTTTATAGGGCAGGAAACAGTAAGAAAACAACACAGACACAACTATTTATGAGGTCTGGACACTTAGATGGCTTTTTATGTGCATTTTAAGCGTTTCATCGATCTTTCGATAAATTCCCATACAAGTTCATACAAAGCCTTATAATTTAGCTTCCAGTGGGCTGTTGTGAGTCTGGGCCCTGTGCTTAAACCTGTTCTGCCAGGGAAAAAGTTCAGTACTATGCATACGGTGAACTAGCACGGTGAAAAACAAGGTATATGCACTGAAATTTTGGTGTTCCATAACATCACCGGTTCAAATCCAATGTTACCACTGTTTTTTAAATTGTGGCCTCTTTTAAAGTAAAAGCGTTATAGGGGCTTTTGGAGTTATGAGGCGACTGCAACTGATTTTAAACCTAAACCACCAGTCGTTTGACCACACACAAAAAAATTCCAAAAGTTAACTATTACCTCAAAGTACTTGTCATTTCTGCTAAGTAAAGTATCTAAATATGGTGCGACTGTTAAAACCATTCCCTCAAATTCCTGTTTATGCTGCAGAAGTGATAAAACAACTAGAAGAGCAGAGTAAAAATCGGGTTAACTGTACACATCATCCAAGTTAATACGGTTTTACACTCGTGAGCCACGTTAAAAGTACGTTTCACAAATAGCAATATCAACAGAAATGGATATGGTACGTAAAGGTTGCCACAACTTTGCCACGGTTGTAAATGCTCAAAATCTCAACATTTAAACACCTTTTAAGGCTGTCGGATACGTTCATAAAGGTTATTCCCGCGGTACCCTCCTAGTATCTGTTTGTAACGATTTCCAACAGGTTTCACCGACTATTTAAACTTTTATATTTTGTACAGAGTTAACCTGCGTGATATTAGCTCTTGATTTGCAGAGTGATCTGATTGGGTGACCAAAATCTATCAAACATTTTTAAAATTCAAGCTCATTACGAAAGTGAAACTGACTTTCTTTGCTTTTAAATCAGGACTGGAATTGTGTCCTGGATCTATCTAGAACAAAATAAATGAAGTTTTTTCACCCTCGCTCATTAATATTAACTTCAATGATCTTTTCCCACTTTTTAATGGAAAAACAACTATTTTGGAAAAAAAAAGAACTTCACCTTGCTCCTTGATGTCTGGTTGATTTTTCACTTCTAAAGTAAATGGACTGCCCATGATCGGGCTTCCTAGTACTTCGACCGACACAGTGAACTTTCCAGGGGTTTTTGGCTTGTAAGAGACTGAATAACGGCCGTCCTTCCAGTCTGTCACAACCGTCTGCAGTGTCTCGTGCCCCGAAAATGAATTGATATTTGCAATGACTTCATCTATCGCACAGTAACTTGTTTGACCTTGTGCATTCTTTGTAGTAACCGTAAAAGTTCCATCCTCGCCTACCAGCCCCTTTGTGAGATTCTTGCCTTCTGCAACTGATAATAAAGGCTCAGTGTCGCTTGTGACTAACTTTCCCGGTGCGTCTTTTAGAAAGATATCATTTTGAATGTACTTGACCTCCGAGTAACCGAGCTTCGGCATAGCTCCCAAAGGTTGCAAGCGGACAGAGACTTCTCTAAGCTTCTCTTCGAGTACTGCTTTGACGTTTAAAATTTCCGGTAAGTTATTTCGAAGAAGAATCTCCTCTGAAAAGGCTAAGGTGCTCTCAATTCAATTTCCATGAGTTTACCATCTAACATGCTCATTTGATTGTCAAATGCATTTGTAAAGGCTTGTTTCTGCTTGATTAATTGTTCGGTCACATGCACTTGCTTCGTGCTGGCGAATTGATAATATGCAGAGTTCAGCTACTCGCTTCACTTCTTTTGTCGCTTCTTCGATACTGCCATTTACTTTCATTCTTCTTTTCTCCAGAGAGACTTTGTAACTTCTCAAACGAGACCCGTTTTCCTGAGCTTCATGAACTCTGATGTCAATTTCAGACTTGATGTTTTCAAGTCCCCGGTCAAGCGAAATCTTGTTGTGATCGTGATGTTCCAAAATGGCGCAGTCACGGCAAATGCACCTTTTGCAATTTTCGCAGTAAAACCTCATTTCATCTATATGTACTGTACAATAATTTGCCCTGCGAGCATAATCTTGCACATCGCAGGACTGGAAATTTCTGACATCTTTTACATGGTGGTCGCTAAAAATTTTCCCTTTCTTGTGGACGCCCACGCAGTCATCGCATAAAAAGCCGTTGCATTCAAAGCAGTAAAACTTCAGAGCTTTCTTTTCGTCGCAGGATCCACAATGAGTCAAATCTTCTTCTTCTTGGCCGCTGTAAGCCTCCACTATTTCAACCATCTGCTTGTAAAACAGGTTGGATGGGAGGCTGTTAATGTCGCTGTTAGAGCACTCGGTGATTTGACGAGACATGTCGGACAACTCAACTGTCCTTCCCGATGCTGCCGTACCCAAGCTTCCAGACAAGTCTTGCAGAAAGTGTGGAGACATTTCAATATTTTTGGTTCATTGATTTGAGTAAAATGTTCCTGGCAAAGACATTCCAATTCTTTTTTGACATCATCAAAAAAGCTCTTACTTTGTGCCATTACTTCTAAAGGTGGTCCTTCTCAATAAACGGTAAGCGCGAATCATGCGCTGTCCTCAATAGCACTTGATCAATCAGCCCGTGACTGCATCTCACCTGTTTGTTTTGTTTTTATATATTTCCAAAATACCATACCATGGCAAAAATCAAAGGGACGGAGGAGTCAATCCCCCACCTCTTGCTCCCACTCATTGTATCCTACACAGGGCTAATTCTTAATGCTAGTACTACGCATGTGAATAAAAACAAACGTCTTCTTTTGAAGAGTACACCTCTATATTACAGACTAAGCTGTCACCGTGGTCGCAAAATGGTTTTTCACTATTTATAAAAAAATTCCGGAAATTTTGGTTAGGAATCTTCAATCGGTAAGAACGGCACGTGTCGTTTACCATTTACCTAAAATTTCCGGATTATCGCGCCGCGCTAGACTGGATTCTAGTTACAACATGAAACTGGTACGAAACTCAAGAAACTTGTAAATGGTAAACGAATTTCCATTATATTCGGAACGCCCCAACCGGGAAAACGGGACTACCTTTTCAGAATTTCTGTTTGTCCCGGGAATTTTCCAGTGGGACAAACCAAAAAAACGTTTACCATTTATATCCCAACAGGAATTTCTGGGAAAATTGTGGTTTAAAAGTAAACAGCCGCAATCTTCATAGAATTTCTAACTCTATAGAGTTCTAGAGTGATGACGTCATAAAAATTAAATTTGTGAAATTATGGGATTTGTCAAGATATTCTGAAAGAACAATGTCCAAGACGCCTACTTGCCAAAAATTATCGTCGCGGGGCAAATTGTCTCTGAGTCATTAGCTCAGTTGTGCTCTGATGACTCCATACAAATCCTTCTAAATTTGACTTGGTCTAAAAAATAGGGTCTAAAAGCTCCCCTAGCTTTTAGTGTCGCAGGGATATTTTGTTTTTGTTTTGTTTGTTTTCTTGCCTTACACTGAAAACTGATGTCCTATCATACATTGGAAGTATGAAGTACTACAGTACTGCGTCTACTTCTACATGGATATTCCTCAATTCAGCGTTTCTTTTGGGGAATCACTTCTTGAATCAGTTTCTCTTTTGCATTCTATTCTGTCTATTGGTAATTATTAAACAAACTTATAGGCAAAAAAGGATATTGATTGCTATAATCCCTGTTACGTTCGAATTTTATTATCTTCAAATGTCTAAACAATTTCAAAAGGAGCTGTATACTGTGTAACATCTCAAAACGGTCTATTAATAGTACATTGCGTAATGGTTTACAAAACTGAAGATGACGAATTCATCGGATTCCTTTAGCAGCCAACTCTTCTTTGACTCTCCGTAGGTAGCCTGGATCGGTTATATCCAAACCTTGAAAATAAAAAATCGCATTTATGAATATAAGACTTAAAACGGTTGCTTCAGTCCGGTCCGTGCACACTTCGGCCAATCTAATTTTCCATTTTCCTAACAAAAACGGAAAAAGGAAATATGACTTATTCTTATTATATTTACATATTTTAAAGTACAGAAAAAAATAGAAAAAAAGAAAATGGTCAGGAAAATTGATCATTTTTTCATTTTTCTGATTTTGAAGTCCGCTTCAAAAATACAAAAATTACTGTAAACGGCTAAAAGCGATGGTCCGTGCACACTTCGGCCAATCTAATTTTCTATTTTTCCAACAAAAACGGAAACAGGCAATATTACTTATCCTTGTCATATTTACATATTTTAAAGTACAGACAAAAATACAAAAAAAAAAAAATGGTCAGGAAAATTGATCATTTTTTCATTTTTCTAATTTTGAAGTCCGCTTCAAAAATACAAAAAATACGGTAAACGGCTAAAAGCGATATTTTGCTATTTTTTATTTTCTTGCTATTGTTAGAAAATGTGAAAAATGAAATAATGTCCGATTCCTAACTCATCTTTCTATTTTTCCGTTTTTCCCCAAAAATAGAAAAACAGGAAAATGAAAAAAATCATATTTATTCCCACCATTTTTTCATTTTTTCCATTTTGTTCAAAAAAATGAAAAAATAGAAAAATAGCATACCAATCGCCCAATTTTCCATAATTCCATTTTAATAAGAAAAATGAAAAAATTACAAGTGTTGCGAGCAATTTTCTATTTTTTTAATTTATTTAATAAACAGTAAAACTTTAAAACGATACACCCTTTCAGACAGTTTTTCCCTTTTTATTTTATTGAAAAATGGCGCAGAAAAGTGAGAAGTTATGAATATTTTAACGGTGAAGAAGAGACTCGCTAATTTGGTTAGAAGATTTACCCAGGGTCGGCGGAGATGTGGGGGAATTTGGGGGCGGGGGAGGGCTTAGTTTTCGAAATGCGGACGTAGTTCCATTCACTTTTGATCTCGATTTCCCTGAAGGTTTGAATTGTCGGGGGTCGACTGTGGATGAAAGCGGCGGGAAAACCGTACCGTACCCGTCGTGAAAAGAATATAAGAGAGGGTACGAGGGGGGAGGAGAAGGCGTGAAAATTGGTACGGGAAAAGTGGGGGGGGGGTAACTCAACGGTTTTCATGCCAGCAACACTATGGTCCCAGCAAAAAAAAAGCGGTTCGTGAGAGAGATTAAGGGGAAGGAGTTAAGAATAAGGTCGTTGAACAGTCACATGCGCAAAATAAACAAAGAGCACGCCAGTGAAGAGGTCAGACGCTTTTAAATGAAGTAGATGCTCAATAGTAGACTGCTTAGCAAGTCGAAATAACGGATCTTGCCGCAGAACGGGTCTTTTAGGATTGCAAGACTAAAGTATATTGAATTAATATTATTGAGGAGAAACATAACGAGGCGGCTAGTATACGCTCGCGGGAGAGAACATCTCAATGATTCTGGCCCCATACATTTGCTCATACATTTGTTTAAACGTTGGATAGCGACTGTCCACCGGATAGGCCACTACCCAGCGGCCTGATAATTTTTTATGTATCTAATTTTACGGAAACCAATTGCGTTATCTACTGGATCGTTATTTATTTAGCGGATAGCGTTATCCACCTTTTAAGCAACTCAGTCCTGGAAAGACGAGAGCAAAGATCGCTAATGCTGGGAAACCCATGCGACAAGTATGGGGAAACGTTCTACAGTTTGAACGGAACAGGAACACTTTATGGTGACGCAGTCTTAGAACAGGTCACAGAGTGAGTCCTAAGTAATGAGGTAAAGGAATCAGCTAATCAAATCCAAAAGTGAATGAAACTACGTTCGCATTCCGAGAACTAAAGGGCCCCCACCCACCCTCCCCATCCCACGTCTCCGCCAACCCTGTGTAAATCGTCTAACAAAACTACTGAGTCTAAAGTGGATTAGGTTTTTCTTTTCTTTATTGGTAAATGTTCATGATTTAAGTTTTTCTTTGCTATTTTTCATTAAAACAAAAGATAAAAAATTGTCCGTTTTTGTTTGTTTGTTTGTTTTCTATTTATTGAAAAAACGGAAAAATTATTCGCAACACTTGTCATTTTTTTCATTTTTCTTGTTAATTATGGAAAATTAGGCGATAGGTATGCCATTTTTCTATTTTTTCATGTTTTGAACAAAATGGAAAAAATGAAAAAATAGAAAAATAGCATACCTATCGCCTAATTTTACATAGTTCCATTTTAAAAAGAAAAATGAAAATATGACAAGTGTTGCGAGCAATTTTCTATTTTTCCTCTTTTTTTGGATAAATAGATCGACTGACTAATTTGGTTAGAAGATTTACACAGAGTCGGCGGAGATGTGGGGGAATTTGTGGGGGGGGGGGGGGGCTTAGTTTTCGAGATGTGGACGTAGTTCCATTCACTTTTGATCTCGATTTCCCTGAAGGTTTGAGTTGTCGGGAGTCGACTGTGGATGAAAGCGGCGGGAAAACCGTACCGTACCCGTCGTGAAGAAATTCTTGGCGCCTCGTGATGTTTCCCTCCATAATAGTAATTCAATATACTTTACTCTTGCAATCCTAAAACACTCGTTCTGCGGCAAGATCCATTATTTCGGCAGGCTAAGCAGTATACTTTTGAGCATCTATTTCATTTAAAAGTGTCTGACCTCTTCACTGGCGTGCCCTTTATTTATTTTGTGCACGTGACTGTTCAACGACCTTCTTATTTTCCCCTTAATCTCTCTCACGAACCGCTTTTTTTGTGATGGGACCATAGTGTTGCCGGCCTGAAAACCGTTGAGTTACCGCCCCCGTTTTACCAATTTTCACGACTTCTCCTCCTTCCTCGTACCCTTTCTCACATTCTTCATTTCCACGACCGGTACGGTACGGTTTTCCCGCCGCTTTCATCCACAGTCGACTCCCGACAACTCAAACCTTCAGGGAAATCGAGATCAAAAGTGAATGGAACTACGTCCGCATCTCGAAAACTAAGCCGCCCCCCCCCCCCCCCCAAAAAAAAATTCCCTTACATCTCCGCCGACTCTGTGTAAATCTTCTTACCAAATTAGTCAGTCGATAGTGGATACGAATTAGGTTTTTCTTTTCTTCACCGTTAAAATATTCATAACTTCTCACTTTTCTGCGCCATTTTTTCAATAAAATAAAAAATGAAAAACTGTCTGAAAGGGTGTATCGTTAAAGTTTTTCTATTTATTCAAAAAAAAAAGGAAAAATAGAAAATTGCTCGCAACACTTGTCATATTTTCATTTTTATTGTTAAAATGGAACTATGGAAAATTAGGCGATAGGTATGCTATTTTTCTTTTTTTTCATTTTTTGAACAAAACGGAAAAAAATGAAAAAATGGTGCGAATAAATATGATTTTTTCATTTTTCCTTTTTTCTATTTTTTGCGAAAAACGGAAAAATAGAAAAATGAGTTAGGAATCGGAGATTATTTCATTTTTCTCATTTTCTAACAATAGCAAGAAAATAAAAAATAGCAAATATCGCTTTTAGCCGTTTACAGTATTTTTTGTATTTTTGAAGCGGACTTCAAAATCAGAAAAATGAAAAAAATGATCAATTTTCCTGACCATTTTCTTTTTTTCTTTTTTTTTCTGTACTTTAAAATATGTAAATATAATAAGAATAAGTCATATTTCCTTTTTCCGTTTTTGTTAGGAAAATGGAAAATTAGATTGGCCGAAGTGTGCACGGACCCAGTCCATCGGTGTTGAACTGAAATGGGGCTTATTTCCTCTCAGTGTTAATCGAACACAATTGTTAGACAAGGAGACAGTAGGAAGCAAGAATAGATGAATGGACAAATTACAGCTCTATTATTGAACTGTGAATCAAATCCAGATCCTTCTTCATCCCAGTTTTAGGCGAGCATCATTCAGTTGAATACTTGTCCTAGTGACTGGGCGATTTTATAATAAGCACGATTTCTTTTCTGTGAACTGAATATGTTCACAAGACTTGAGTCACTTAACATTGAACACAGTAGTCGAAAATAACAAGATATGGGTAATTTTAAGTCTTTTGATATGAAATTACTAAAGGGTGCCTTAAATGGCACTAGGCGAACCTATAATTAATTCCTTACCCATTAGGACCTCCAGATATGCTAGTCTTGTGATGAATATCATTCCATATCACTTGATTTGAAAGCCCTGTTGCCTTGATAATGCTGACCAGGGTTTGGATGTTCCGAGCCTTGTACTCCAGAGGGAAACTGATAACTGATGACAATTTTCCCGTAGCCTGCAAATGTTACATTCAATAGAGCGTTTAAACATCACGTCACAGGTGGCTGCCTATCTAACAGCAGCTTGTCTCCTGGGCCCAGTTGCTTTGACGGCCGATAATCGCTAGTCACTGAGGGCGTGCAAAATTTTATGCCAGGTTCCTGCTCTAAATCAGTTTTCCGCTTATTTTGATTTATCATTTTAGAGCATCCAAACATGGAACTGTCAAAGCGGCCGGCCATAATGCTGTTGCAAAAAAATAAAAACTGTAAAATGTAAAAACTTTCCAATGTTCCAAGAAATTTGCCAAGACGCTACTTTCGCTCTCGTTTTCACTCACCTGGCTAGCAGCTATGCAAATTTATTGTTTAAATTCTGGCTCTAAAGAGTTTTACCTTCGTAGCCTGGAACGCCATTACGATCAGTATAGAAAGTCATCTGTCCACGAGGCTGGTTTCCTGTAATAACACCTTGAGGCTGTTGACAGACCGGGCACCTGTTGCACACATTTAAAGCAGTTTGAATACACTCTACACAAAAACTGTGCTTGCACTCTAAACTTCTTGGACTTGACATAGGATCAAGACAAATAGGACAGCTCTCTGTGGAAAAATATGATACAACGCCTAATCACGGAAGATAGGCGATACTAAATATAAATGTTACCTATTGTAGGTTATAGTTAACGTGGGTCTTCACTCCTCTGCTTAAGTTTCTTAAATGGAAGGAATCGGTAACTGGCTGTATTTCTTGAAAGAAGTTCATTTCCCACTTTCACCGATGAAACGAACGACTCCTAGCCTTTTTGATAATCATAAGTGTCCAGGTAGTAACACATGCAAACAACCGGACGCGCCACTACCAAAACCGAAACTTCTCCTGACAGGCGTTTGAAGGCGGCAGTTCAGCATTTTTTGCTGTTAGCTTTGTCATACTCCTCTAAGCATTTTAAAATATCTTACTTTGCGCCATCATTGCCAAGGGAAAACCGGTGCGAAGTGTGGAGATACAACTTAAAGAAACAACGATCTTTCCCAGAATTAGCGGAAGTTCCGTGTGTAACTTTCAGCTTGTCCCCAGGTTCCTCTCACGTATTAAAATCGGGAAATGATGTAATTGAAATTGCTGGTGCAACGGTGTGCAACATACAGTCTTAAAGAACTTCACGTGTACTTTCTCCCCTTTCCCCCTTCACATGTATTTTCTCGACCTGCGCTGGAGAATAAACAAAATATAATAAAAGCCTTACACTTCTGTAGGTCAAAAGTGATTGCAAAAGAAACTAAGCACACAGTGAATTCTAAAGTCACTGTTTAAAAAAGGTCACACATAAGGGACTAAATATTTTATTTTGTAGCTAGTCTAGCCTACTATACTGCCTACTATAGCCTCTCACGCAGGTCCGCGTTTAGATGGTTTCGTCATTGTTAATCAGACTCCGTTCTTTATCCATTGTTATCCCGAGGAGGGGTGGGGGAGAGATGCTAGACCAATATTTGTGTATGGGTTTGAAACACTCATTCTCTCTTGGTTTGAAACCCTGACGCTCTTTAAGAAATAAAAGAATCCTGAAATACATGCTCTGTTTGACAACACCTTCAATTTTATTACCCTTTTTAGGAGAAAGGGGAAAATACACGCTGTCTTGTTTTAAATTCATTCATAAGTCACGATTACATTGTCTTGAGCAAATGAAATCTATCCTGCTGGCAATACCCCGTTTATAATTAGCACGAAATTATACCCTCTGTTTAGGACACGGTAAATATGTTTTTTTCTAGGGTGTGGTGGACCGAGTTACCCTTCAAGGTCCGAGAACATACGAACGTAAAGAAAGAAAGCCTTTTATCCAGCACACACATCTACTTTTATTTTTTGTTTACAATAATATGAAATAAGCATTGTAAGCCATACTTGATCATTCCTGATTTATCTTAAGCGAATTTTAACTATCACAGTAAATTTATGAACAGAAGTTTATCTAGAGCGAAAAAGAAAGATGATCTCTTGCTATTGCTAACAACAGAAACATACAGCACTCCGACCATGCCATGCAAAAACACAAATCAAGGTAATGTCTTTTTTCAGGTAACTGACAACAGTTTTAGTTGGCAGCCTATCTAACAAAAGCTTGCCCAGCGTGCCCAGTTGCTTTGACGGCCGATAATCGCTAGCCACTGAGGGCGTGCAAAATTTTATTCCAGCTCAGTTTTCTGTTTATTTTAACTGGTGATTTTGGAGCATCCAAACAAGGAACTGTTGGCAAAAATTATCAACCCGACTTTGCCTTGCAGAAGTTCAGATCTGTGTTTTAACTTCGCGCCAATCCTGGATTATCTTGATCCTGCTTTGAATAACATGGCCCTGGAGGCTGTCTTGTCTGCATTCCGTAATATCCCTACCGGACATATATATACAGGCTGCCTAACGGTAACGAGGCAAGAGGCCTTAGAAGTCAATAGCCCGGCATCTCAAGTAACACTGAGCGAGATTATTTTTCCTGTACTTCTTCCCCGTCTCCTTTAATGGTGTCAGGCCAAAATACTTTCCCGCAAAATGAATCTTTATCAGTGATTTAAATGCCCACATTTGCACATTGGCAAACGTATCGCTACACTTGCACGTGTGGTTTAAACTATTTCTTGCACTTTTGCTGCCATGGAAAATGTCATTCTAAGGCTATATGTTTACACTTTACATACCGGACTATTGACCGACACCAAAAGCTATCCGGTATACTTTTGAACATGCATAGCCCGAAAAAGGCATTCAGTTGCCTACAAAATATCTACAAAACGTTATATCAACAGTCCTATACGCCACGGACTACGCCATGACAAACTAATTTTCTGAGAACAGATAAACTGACTTTTAACCGAAAGTTCAAAATATTTTCCGCAAATTGAAATTCAACCGCACGTTTTCTTGTTCACTGACCTGATTATAGTAGCAAGAGGCAAAACTGTTAAAATATGGAAATTAAAAACAAGCTAACTGCTTCCTTCTTTATTAACAAGCATCTGAGTTTATCAAAAAAAAGATAAAACAAAACAGAAAATAATAATGAACGTACTGACCATGACCACTAACTGGCATATGTACTGTGAAATCGACAAAACCTTCTTCACCGACCATTCTCTTAGTTAGTATCCTTCTTCGAGAATTGCTTGATTAATTACGCTCCTTCTTTCGTGATTTAAAGCTTGATCCAGTTAGCGTTGTAACCATTTTAAACCGGCCACATGCACGAGGAAAAACTGTTTGTGTTTGGAAATACATTTTCCTAATAGTAGCCCCTTTCTCAAGTTCAATGCTCGATTTCGTAATTTCTGAAACTCTTAATGGCAAAAAATTGAAAATAGCAGTGAAGATTACACCGCATGTAGAACCTAATTTAAGACACTATCATTCATTGGATTCCTTTAGCAGCCAATTCTTCTTTGACCCTCCGAAAATAGTCTGGATCGGGATAGCCAAACCTTAAACAAAGACAAAATCACGTTAATGGGTAAAGAGGACTGCTTTAAAAGCTTCAAGCAAGCTAAGATAATCCCTGTTAGCAATAAGCGAAAGCTATTAGGCCATAAAGGATACATGAAACGGGTAGATAGTAGGGCAGCACAAAACATTGTTGGATGGATAGATGAATGAATTCAAGAAAAAAATAAAGCGACGGACGAACTGATGGATGGACAAAAGACAAGGAAGCAGAGCGGTAGTGGTAGATGGATCGGATGAATAGATAGATACAAGGATACAAAGATACTGGATACTATAGGTACATGCAAAACGAGGAAACAATTGTATCATATATGATTATAATTATTATCACAGTATTAACCTCAAAGAATGACTCCCTGACTACTCGATTCTACAATTGCGATATTTATGTTGCAAAACCTTTGCTTCACTTATTGCGTTACAGAACCTTGCAGTAGCATACTCGTAGTATATAGTCTAAGTCTTCAGGTCTGCTTGACGTGAGGCTAAATTGGCCCAGAACGGACTAGTGACGAGAGGTACCAGGAAAACATGTATGGACTATATATATATATTGCTTATCCAGATTTTCTCCTTACCCGTAAGAACCCCCAAATCTGCTGGTCTTGTGATGAATATCATTCCATATCACTTGATTTGAAAGCCCTGTTGTATTTGAGGTACCGATTGTAAATACCAGTCGAGCATCAAAGGCTCTCCTCAGAAGCTGAAGCACCTCTCGTCCTTCACGATTGTCTGGAAGATAAGCAGTACGTGAAGTGCCGTCATAATACCGACCAGGATTTGGATGTTCTGGACCTTGAAATCCCGAAGGAAAGTGATAATCGATGACGATTGTGCAGTAGCCTACAAAAGTTTCATATAATGGCAACATTAGAATGTAAATTGACGCCGAAGAATAAGCAGCAGAATAAGCATTTGTGGTTATACGTGGTATGTTTGAAACAGTACCTACATTGATAATAGATACACGTCAATTTTATTAACAATTACTCCGTCCACGAGTGCGTACTGGATATAAGATGGAGACAACGAGGCGCGTAATGCCGAGTTGGCTATAATTATCTCATAGCCAACAAGCGCGAGTGGAATAATTGTTTAATTAAAAACGCCCACAAGATATCGAGAATTCTTCCCGCCCGATTTTATTTGTAAAAGCAACTAATTTTCAGCTTGTTTTTAATTTTGAGCAGACGCGTACAGTTACCATATTTGGGGAGCATAGTATAATTAAAAATTATTCTTTGAAATCGAGGTGAGTTCACGAAACGGCCTCTTCTACACGAATAAACGGGAGTTGTATACAATCCATTGAGCACAAAACTCAGTTGCAGTAAATGGAGAAACGCCGTTTTGAATCCTTCGAAGTCTTTTCTTGCCTTAAAAAGGTCAACCCTAGGATTTTGTCGACTTTTAAAAGATCATTCTCTAAAAAAAGGGAAAACACCGAGCTCACACATTATCCACTCGCTAGGAGGTGAATATTGTTGAATAGTTCGAGATCGAGCGAACCAATCAGATTGCTCACCAAGATCACTGAGTGTGTATATACTAATGGCTCACATACCATGATGACTAAGCCAATCAGAGCTCTAGAATTGCATTATCCAATGATTCCGTTTTTAATAATATTAAATACAAAAGGACATACATTTGCCACGTCCAGAGCCAATTTTAACAACTTTAAATATGACTTGTTGTTATTGTTGTTGCTTTCTTTTCAATAAGGCTAGCACAAGCCAAACAGAAATGTATATAGTAATAGCGATGAAAGTGCGTAGAGTTGATTTTTGCGGGTTTGGGATTTTACCTTCATAGCCTGGAACGCTGTAACGATCAATATGAAATGTCATCTGTCCACGAGGCTGGTTCCCTTGAATGATACCTTGAGGCTGTTGACATACCGGGCACTTGTTACACACATTTAAAGCAGTTTGAATGCATTCTGAACAAAAACTGTGCTTGCACTTCAAACTTCGTGGGCTTGATTTTTGATCAAGACAAATAGCACAGACCTCTGAGAAAAATAAAAGTTAAGACCACACTTAGATATGAACTGCACTTCTGAAGCGAAAGAACTGCTAGGGAAAGGAACAATGGGTCACCTGGATGCCGAATGCTTACCGATATTCATGAATTGCAATAAAAGATAGATGGCCATCCGAATTCTAGAGTTTCAAAGTAGCTCTGCATTGTTTTCTTTAACATTTGCACATTTTTGTTAAGGTTTTAGTTCTTAGCTCTCGTCTATACCTTTTCACTTGTACATAAATTGTTTCCAAATAATAACTTTAAATGTGTTGAATTTTTCTCTCTTGATTTTGTCGATTTGTAGCTCAGCTATCAACCGGAAACGCTTCTGGATACATGAAGGGGGTACCATTCTCTGTAGGAGTTATGTATTCTGTTTGGCATAAAAGGGGTTTTGTCCTTAGGAAAAAGCATTACCGTATAAACCTTTGTAAGGTTGTCCTCCCACCCCCCTCCGCCCACCCCCCTGTGTCATCCATCAACTGACCGCAAAAATCGGTGAAGACTCTTGACTAAAGGAAAGAAAGCAAGCGAAATAAGGCGGCACCAATGAGGGCCAATGCTCTTCCCGATGAACAAGCTATAACGATCTATAGCCACCTGACACAGGCTGACACCCCTTTTAAAAGTATAAGTACAAATAGAGGAAGAAAAAATAAGAGATAATTTTTGTTTTGTTTACAGACAGAAAATAAACCAAAGAGATATTAACTAGTTAATATGTTCTAACTCCGTCTTGGGACGGAAGAGAAGTTAAAGGATGTTTTATTTAAATTCAAGCTATATATTATAATTATTTTCCCCTGTATTTTCACACATTAAACAATTACAATATTTTGATCAACAGGGAGACAATAATGAAACGTTCGATCGTCAAAGGTTTCACCCCATTCAGAGATTCCATCTCAGAGCCTGAAGCTATCTCCCAAACCTACAGACAGAGGCTTTCTTAGCCTGCGCAGCTGGCGGTATTGTGTGATTAAAGTTTTGGCGGCGGAGCCGCGATCCAAAAAAAAAGAGTGGGGACGAGGCGCTTGAACATTGAATCAGTGGTGTCTTGACAATACTCTTAAAACTCGCCGGCCACTGCCTTTCGTAAAGGTTCCTCGAGTTCTTGTCGGACGTGCGAATG
>NC_133202.1:2497500-2567500 GCF_958299795.1 Porites lutea | reverse complement strand
CTTCAATGTGGCTTGCTTCTCCATAAAGTCCCCATTGTTTCTGATTCTTGCCAATTTCTACCGATACTGGGAAATGTTTACCCATTTTACTAATTGTTTTACGTGCACTTATTATATTTGTCTCAGTTTTGAGCGAAAAGCGCTGCATTTTTACTTGTTGGTACGTGTTTTGGTACAGAGAGATGAATTGGTTGCAAGCTTGTTCGTAATACTCGGTTGTACAAGCATCTTTTGGCTTTAGGCTAAGTTTCTTTCCATCCGCTTTTCTGGGAATTTCAACGTGGTATTTAATCTCGATGTCTTCAAGTTCTTTCTTATGCGCTTTCACAAAAACTTCGAGTATCTTAGGCTGAATCTCAAAGCCAGAATTGACCATGGAATCTTCGTGTGCCTCGTCGCTAAATCTTTCAGGACGGTGAATTTCTTTATTCGCAGCTGCTGTAGGTGGTCCGTTTTGACTTATATCTTCTTTAGTGTCATCCTTGTCATCAAGCAGAGGCTTGACGCCTTCATTTTCTTCAGACCCCGACTCGTTTCTTTTCGGGCAATTGGAAACCACTATTCCATAAGACTGACTTGCATTCTCCTGCAAAAAGGAATGAGCCTCCTCCACTTGCTTAAAAGTTCCTGACATAATGAAACTCTCGCTTGATTCAATCCACCCGACGCCAGTCCTGGCTTTCATGTCTTTCAAGAGAGCTTTGGTTTTTTTGCGGGATAAATATTCCACAAATTCTAAGCAAAGTTCTGCAGAGACCACTTCAAAAACCTGTTATGAAAGAAAGACGAGCAGGAGTTAGACATACGATCTAACCCATATTATGCGCTCTCTCATTACCTCATTCTGGCACATTGAGACCAAAGGAAAATACTGCAAAGTGCGTTTCTGATGTTGACAACGTCGCACAACCATTCTTATGCTAGCCTTATCTCTCGTCGCCTAAAGCACATTCCACCCATACCATCATGGCTCGATGTTTGGAACTAAATTGACAAGGAAGGAAGGATGCTCAAGCGAAGTTCGGGATTGGACTGGAATGGTGGTAATTTTTGGAGCTTTTTCTTCGGAAAGCCTAGTACAGCCGAGTTTTAAATCCCTTGTCTTTTTCTTAGTGGGTGAGAAACCAAAACTTACATCAAATCTTGCTAAAATGGCGTTTATAAGGCAGGAAACGGTAAGAAAACAACACAGACACAACTCTTTATGAGGTTTGGACACTTTAATGGCTGTTTATGTGCATTTTAAGCGATAAATTCCCATACAAGTTCATACAAATCCTTATAATTTAGCTTCCAGAAGGCTGTTGTGAGTCTGGGCCCTGTGCATAAACCTGTTCTGCCTGGCAAAAATGTTTAGCTAAAGTACTTTGTTGGGGGAAAAGTTCAGTACTACGTATACGGTGAACTATCACAGTGAAAAAATGTTGTGGCAAGGTAACGGCACGGAAATTTTGGTGTTCCAAACATCACCGGCGCAAATCCAGTGTTCTTGGTGTTTTTTAAATGGTGCATGGCCTCTTTTAAAAGCAAAAGCGTCAGGTGCTTTTGGAGTTAAGTAGCGACTTCAACTAATTTTAAACCTAAACTACCAGTCGTTTCACCAAACACAAAAAATACCAAAGGTTAACTATTACCTCAAAGTACTTGTCACTTTTGCTGAGTAAAGTATTTAAATATGGTGCGACTGTTAAAACCATTCCCTCAAATTCCTGTTTATGCTGCAGAAGTGATGAAACAACTAGAAGAACAGAGTAAAAATCGCGTTAACTGTACATATCATCCAAGTTAATATGGTTTTACACTCGTGAGCCACGCTAAAAGCACGTTTCACAACTGGCAATATTAACAGATATGGACATGGTACGTAAAGGTTGCCACAACTTTGCCACGGTTGTAAATGCTTTTAATCTCAACATTTTAATAACTTTTAAGGCCGTCAGATACGTTTATGCAGGTTATTCCCTCGGTACCCTCCTAGTATCTGTTTGTAAAGATTTCCAACAGGTTTCGTACCGACTATTTAAACTGTTATATTTCGTACAGAGTTAACTTGCGTGACATTTGCTCTTGATTTACGGAGTGATCTGATTGGGTGACCAAAATCTGTCAAACATTATTTATATTCAAGCTCATTATGAAAGTGAAACTGACTTTCTTTGCTTTTAGATCAGTCATTTTGGGTCGACGACTACAAGAGCGAAGGTCGCCTTAACCAGATTTAAACTAATTTCATTTTCATGTAACTTTCTAGTATTTTTGTTTCATTGCTCGGTCACACTAAGATGAAATCGACGGTATCCAAGCCCGCCCGTTAATGCTAATTTCGTTCACAAAAGCAGCTAGCAGAAAGCGAGTAAAACTATTAAACTCCAGGTAAACTCGACAAACATTTGTCCTGAGAGAGCTTAGTCTGGGAAGGTTAATTTAGAAAACATAATTCCCTCTCTCTCTAGTTTCAGCCATCAAAAATATACTTGCGTCACGCGAGCAAACGTCTGCTCTACATAACAGTGAAAGTGTTTGTAAGGATAAGATGTAAAGTAAAACCAGGAGCGACTGTTCACATGTTCAGCCAAAGCTGAAAAATGTTGACGAGCAGAATTGAATATTCCACTGCAACAAAAGAAATTGCTTAAGACGTTCTTAACAGACTACGAAAGTATGCCTGCTCGAAAGTGAAGGAAGACCGCCGAGTCTAATCAAGAAAGTAGATCCTAATCCCAACATTTACTATATTAATTTAAGACACATTCGCCGTAATCCAAATTTCGCTTCAGTCTATTCAAGTTCGCTAGACACATTAGATTTCATCTCACCTTTACGATCATCAAATGTTATTACTGCAGTTCCCTTCTTACTGATGACGATGCTGTCGATATCCCCGCCGCCATTTTTCTTACGCTGGAAATGAATAATAAGGTCCTCACATTTTGTCGCGGGATTGAAGCCTGTTACAAACACGCTTCGTGAAATACTCGTTGGATCGATGTCACCAATGTCTTCTTCCTTTCGCACAATGATGGAACTAGACATTTTTTCGTATCGTAGCCGATCGTAGCCCCTTGAAAGAGAGAGCCAGCACCGAGCTTCTACATACGAAGTGCAGCGACTAGTTTTCTGAGAAATCGAACGTTTAAAGCGGAAGTGACCTCATCGTAGTTCCGGGAATCCCCAACAATAATGACTTATTTTTGGTTCCAGTCCTACTCCTTATCTTTCTCGGAAGGGCAGTTGCGGAATACTGTATACTCGCACTTTGGAGGATAATTTCCCCACTGAATCAGCCTCCTAAATGGCGAGTTTCCCGAATGACATTTTGTCGAACGGATCTGAAGGGAAGGTTCTAACTCGAGAGCAAGCGGCAAGGAGCTTGGTGGTGACGAATATAGCACCGCAGACTACAGGTGAAGACATTGTTATTTATTTTCAACGGCAAAAGAATGGCGGAGGGGAGATCAGTCATGTGCATATTCCCAGCAAAGGCACAGCTGTTGTAACTTTTGACAAAAATGAAGGTCTGTATATAGAGCTTGGTTCTTGTTACATTTTCAGTGCATTTTGCTTTTATTTGACCATAATTTAAAAATTGCCAGGCTATAAATATGCGGAACTTACTTCCGGCTTCGTCGTTGAGCTCAATATTCCGTCAACATATTTCGATCTAAGATTTTATTGGTGTTGTATGTTATTGTTCTACTTTTGACTTAGTCGCTGCGAGAGTCTTGGAACATCATCACACACTTGACGGATCGAACTTGAAACTTTGTCTATTTATTCCGACCGAAGCCCGTCAGGTATTTGTATTTCTGGTATTTGTATTTTATTTAATTCCCACAGAAATAAATGATTACAAGAGCACAAAAGACACAAAATCTTCATAAAGTAATGGCGAGCGGAGGAGGCCCAAAATGTTTCAGGCGTTCAGATAGTTGGGACTTTCCTCCCCATTTTGTCGCCCCCCTTGGACATTTCTCTTCTTCGTTTCATCCCCATAGTCTGCCCCCCTGGTTGGAACAGACTGTCATAATGATTACCGTTTCGTAGTACCGAAGTGAAAAAAAAGACGGTGTTTAGTCCCTCGGAATCATTATGTCTTTTGTGTTTCATCATACTTAATTGGTACACGGCGGTAATCGATCGATCATCACGCCGAGGGTCTAGAACTAGGGAACTTGAGAACCACGACGAAGTTCACGACGACGACGTCTGTTGACTGGGAAAAGACTGGAACGAGAACGTCAGTTTCGGCGGGAAAAAGGAAAGTTAAGATGCAGTCGGTCGGCAGGTCGACGACGACGACACTGAATGTAAACACAGATGTAAAACTGTGATGTTCGTTCACAACAAAGTTTTTCCGATGGCGTCTTTCAAAACAATGCAAGATCTTATTTGTTCAAGCCGTACGTCTAATTTCATTGACGATGAAAAATTTTTTGTGTTGTCTGACCTTTTCGAGTGGAAATACACCTACTTTCCGTACGAAATTATTCAACTTTCAACTTAGCCTGCGTAGCAAGCGTTTCCGTTTGGTTTCGGAGCAAAGAAATACCAAGGAAGGGGACTTTCGGTTTTCACCGCGCGAGAAATGAAACGAGAGCCAAAAAGTGAAAGAGGGGGAGGGGGAAGGGAAGGAAGGAAACGCTTGCAGACAAACCCCTCGGTTTTGAAAACCTGCGTTCGCCAGCGAACGCAGCGCCTGATTGGCTCGGCTAGTCGAACAATATTGACATGTGTCGATAAAAGGTTTGTTTCATACTGAGAGGTCATGTATGGTACGTGACACGCGTATTAATTTCCTGTGGTTATTGTTTATTCCGGTCTGCAAGATTTGCCCTCCAATGTAAGAGCATTTTCTTCAACGTCTTTTGAAACACAAAGCTCTTCTTGCGACTTTATAAGGGTTTCAGGTCGTATAATTTGTCTCCTGGATCTGAATAACTAAAAGCGATTTTCTTTTGTCAGGGAATGCGATGGTTTCCTGCAATGTTTTGTCATGCTGGGCCCAGCTCGTCAGTGTTTTTTGTTTTTGGTTTTTTTTTTTTTGCGGGATGTTAAATTCTCTCGGATAGTGATTTACAGAAACAAATTTCGAAGAATGGATTGCACCTTAAACTGAAGCTACATCAACTAGGAAGACCTGCATTGTGACTCAGTCAAAATTTCTGCTTGGTTCTCCACGCGAACTTCATCAGTTGCCGGGTAAGCTTTGTTCTTAGATGCTTTTACAAGAGCACTCTAGTTGTCTGTGCCGTGGCGAGAACGGTAAGCCGTTCTGTCTAGCTGAGCTTTGACCTTGTACAAATACGCGTCGCAGATCGAAAATACTAGACTTGAATGCTTGTCACATTTTACCCCTTCAAATCCAACCTTCTGGAGGTTTGGAGCTAATACTTTTAAACTTCACTCACCCCTTCCGGTCCTTCCTTTTAGACGGATTAAGAAGACAAATGTACAAAGCCTGCATTGATCGATCGGATTCATTTAGATTTCACCATTAACGCCGTCCACGCGTTCCAAAATACAAAAAAAAATTATTTTGGTTTCACAAACGGGTCCTTTCCGCTCCACAGAAGGCCAAACATTTTATTGGTCAATTATGACAGTCGATGACAGCATCAAATGTCGGTGCGCGAACTCAGGTATGACAACCCAAGTGGGTGGTTTTTTGCCTAGTCCCTAGGCCTCATTATTATGCGAGGCCGATGCGTCTCGGGTCACGTGGTCCGAGAAAGTTTTTGAGGCCTAGACAAACTCAGAGAAGTGAGACATTTTGTCTCTCTTGGAGCGGAGCTTTTGGAAGCGGGCGAGCTGCTAGCTGTCAATAACTTTTCCCCGATGATGAACTGAGATGTCCAGCAGTCATGGAGAGAACAGAGGATAAACCGAGCATTTTTATTCTATGCACGTTTTCAATGTTGAAAGTCCTTTGGCCTTTCTTTTTCATTTATCTCATTAAACTAATCTGAACTTTATTTCATGTCAAAAACTATTTGTAGGCTAAGCAAAACA
Source organism: Porites lutea (assembly GCF_958299795.1). Lineage (NCBI taxonomy): Eukaryota > Metazoa > Cnidaria > Anthozoa > Scleractinia > Poritidae > Porites > Porites lutea. The sequence continues at coordinate 2,561,491 of NC_133202.1, read as the reverse complement.
GCGTCGCAAAAAAATTATTTGATCAAGAATCGGAAGGTAAGCTAAAGAAATAAGTTTATATTTATTCTTGGATATGAAAAGCTATCTTTCTTTTCTCTATTTTCGCTTGCTCCTATAAATTTCTCGTCATCATTTCAATTCGAAATATTTTATGTCATTTAATTTTTGGCTTTGGAAGCTTATCAAACTAATCGGACAGGCTGTTGATCATGAATTTGGTCTCTAAATTTGGTAGAACGTCAACAAACTACTGTTTCAAGTCTTTTTATCAATAAAGAAATATCATTTTAATGGTTCATTTGAAAATGAACTAAAAGAGAAATTACTTGCACGTTACAGTAGTATTCTTTCCGATTCAAAGTAATATTTTTGTTCATTAATAACAGAAACCAGGTTAGTTATTTTTGTAATAGCGTGCCGATCTTGAAGCGAAGGATATTCACGCGCAAAGTTATTTATAGATTATTTCAGTTGACCGTGTGAACTTTTCAAAAATGCTCACGCATGCGCACACAGAGATTGTCTAGGCGTCTCCCGGCCTTTCGTCTCGGTTACGTCAACGAAATGCATTGACCGAGAGGGCCTGTAAAGACGCCGTACAGGGACTAGGCAAGGTGGTTTTCAAAATCCTGGGGTTTGTCTGCAAGCGTTTCCTTCCTTTCTTCCTCACCCCCTTTCCGCTCTTATACTTGCGCCACTTTTCTCGCGGTCTTTGACTCTCGTTCCTCGTTCTTTTCTCCTAAACCGCACAGAAACGCTTGCTACGCAGGCTACTTTCAACTTGAATGAGATGACCGAGTCCGAGTGTCTGTCAGAGTTTAGATTTCGAAAAAGAGACATTCTGATGTGATAGCTGTTTTCCATATAAAGTTTGTTTCCTCTATATTAAAGAAATATGATTTTCCTTGCCTAAATACGTACAAATAAATTTATCACAATTCACTTACGAGTTCGCTCGCTCGCTCGGCCTCCTCAGCTGTTGTCATTCTTCAAAGTAAAATCAATTCATTAGTCGAATTTTCAATCAACATCGCTTGTTAGGAGAAAAAAGGAACGATACCTGGATTAAGCGGTCAAAAATCACATAAAGCAATGGATTTATACCTGCCGAAACTAGTGGACTGCAGGACGACGTGATTCTTCTTTGTTCGGCGTCGTCGACGACACCACGACGACGAAATTTACTGGTCGCGCTTGCGCAGTACAGTGTAACTCACTTCCGGTAGTCGTCGACCAAGCCGTCGTCGTGGTTCTTAAGTTCCCTACTACTGCAAATAGGAAAGCCCATTCAAATTTTTCAGACCATCCTCTTTATGAAGCATGTTTTTTGCTAACCCTCCCAACCATTTCCCTGTCAATTAATTGAGAAAAACCTTGGGTGGCCGGGTCACATGCATATATAGAATGGATAACAACAGAGTACCAAAGAAGCTGTTATACTAGAGAACTGTTACTGCATGGCCAGGGTAACCTAAACCAAGTTATGATACAAAAATGATCTATATTACTGTATTTTTCCTCTCTTGTGCCCTTTTAAATTACTTCCCATATATGAACAAAACACGAGGCTGAAGCTTCACTTAGGTTCATTGTAAATAACAAGGCACTATCAAATTTTTTACGTGTATTAGGTTTTTAAAGAAGTGAAGGCGCGTGTGTGTTTTGAGAGCATCCACCTCTCACCTCGACAATCTGAGGACATCCTCGAAATCGTTAAGGAGAACACGGGCGTAGAATTGGAATATCGAAAAGACACTGAGGTTGTTATTAAGACAGGAACGTTCGATCAAATTGAAGAAGCGCATAAACTTCTTCAGTGCCTGGTGAGCCAGCAGATGAAACGAGAAAAGAAGGTCGCCAGTTATGGCGACAACGACGATTTCAGCAAATTTGAAGTTCAACCGCTGTTTATGAAATTGCTGAAACGCGTATTGAGTAAAAAACTTCAAGAAATAGAAGAAAAATCCTGCGTGAAGATGAGATGTGATGAAAACATGTCCCAAGTGTTTATACGGCCTAGTAAGATTACAGCCAAGCAGAACCACTTCCAACAAGGTTGCGATGCTTTCATTGATCTTTACCAGAAATTTATCCCAAACATTGGACGAGAAGAGGTTAATCCGCCAAAAGATGCTGACACTGCATTTATCCAAGAGGCTGTTGCCACTGCCGAGGCTGAAAATCCGATGATCATTGAAAAAACAGAGGGATTGTTAGTGGTGTATGCAGAGAAGAAAAGCATGAAAAAGTCAGTTCAGTCTTTGAAGGAAGAACTTGGCTTAACCATTGACAAAGACGGAAAAAAGGCCAAGCCAAGACAAGGCAACAAACGTTTTGATGCTCGCTCGAAAAACGAAATACCGCAGCAAGGTCAGCATTCGTTGACACAACATTTGAAACATGAACTGAGTAACGAAGTGAAGTTATCCTTATATCAGGGAGATATCACTGATGAGCGGGTTGACGCCATCGTCAATGCAGCCAATGAGTGGCTTCGACACGGCGGTGGAGTGGCTGCTGCAATAGTGAGCAAAGGGGGACGTCAGATACAAGTCGAGTCTACGTGGATAGTACAGAAGTATGGGCCACTTGATGTTGGCAGGGCTACTTATACATGTGCCGGTAGTCTTCCCTGTCGCTATGTGATTCACACAGTTGGTCCAGAGTGGAAGAAACATGGGAAAGAGGATTGCAAGCATTTTCTTCACAAAGCTTGTATGGAAAGCCTTCATATTGCAGCAGTGGATTTAGAACTTTCTTCCATAGCTCTTACAGCAATCAGTTCTGGTATTTTTGGTATGCCGAAAGAAATTTGCGCTCAAATTATGCTAAGTGCAGTAGAAGCATTTAGCTCGAGTGAAGAAGCCGAATTCAGTACCCTGCGTGACGTGCGCATCGTCATCATTGATGAGCCGACGTTAAGCGTCTTTCAAGAAGAGTTTGTTAAACGCTACCTTTCCAAAGAGCCATCGCCAAAAACACTGCCTACACGAGAAAGTCTGTCCGATGAGCATGGAGTAACTCCTCCTACCCCACATTCACCAGTTGATGAGCCAGAAGATTCATCTCCTTTGACGGATGAAACACAGGGCAGCGATGGCAACTCTCTCCAAGGGCAACGAGAAGAGAACATAGGTGGTAGCTCACCGCCAAACAACTTAGCGAATAACAAGAAAATCCCTAACGTTACTTTATCTGGTGGTATGAAGCAAGGGTCTATTCCCCAACAAGCTACTGATAATTTGAAAAACGAAAATGTATTACACAGCTTCAGTGAGTCACCTAATGTTCGAAACGACCGTGGGAAAAAGGGCGATACCTCTGCTCCTAGCCCACACTCGGCAGTTGATAAGCGAAAAGATTCATCTCTTTTGAAGGATGAATCACGCGGTGGCGATGAAAACAACCCTCTTGTAGGAGAAAGGCAAGAGAACAGAGATGGTAATTCACAACTAGATAACGAAAAGGAGGCTGAGAACAGCGCTGACATTACTGTACCTAATAGTGTGAACGGAGGGTCCTCTCCCCACCAAGCTAATGAGCATTTAAAGAAGCTCAGTGAGCCAGAGAGCGTCAACCAAGCACCTGATAAGGAAAAGAGCCATGAGAAAAAGGGCAATGGATCTAGTTCCGTGGAAGGTTTAGCTAAAAGCGACGGAGGTAACGTTGGAAAATCCGTGTTTGGAAAGGGAAGAGGCAATCTCGCACCAAATTTTCAAAACTCGCCTGGAAAGGAAACATCGGCAACAACAAATGGAAACACTTATTTGGAAAGAACGTCGACGACGCATGGAAGAGATAAAGGCTCCACGACTACTTTTTCGCCCCTTGAACTTGATGTGACAAAAGAAGGAAAACAACCTGCACAACTCCACGAGATGCGTGAGGGAGGAGATCAGAATGAAATGGAGGTCTGTGAATCCCAAAGATCTGGGATGATACAAAATCCCAAGAGTAAGAACCAAGATAGTGATGCCTGTAATCCCGTCGACCCCTCCAGGGCGATTCCGACAGAAAAACCAGTAACTGATGAATCGCACATCAGTGATCATCAAGATTTGAAAAATAGTTTGACTAGTGGTGAAATGATGCCAAATCAAGGCGAAAGTTCGTTAGAATCTGGGGGATATGCGAACGATGGAAATGAGGAGTCTCCTTCCGCTGAAAATACCGAGAGCGCCAAACCAAATGGTGCGCTGCCACCGAAGGGTCACAATGAGTCTTCACAAGATCGATTGACCCCCCCACCAAAAGAGGCAATGATGCAGGAAGCATTCAAAAGTTCAGGTCAAGGTGGGTGCATTTAAACATGCCTATACTTATTTCTTCCTTAGTCTAGTCTTATCACCCCCATTAGAGCCTAGATCCGTCATTTTTAAGTCAACTTACACTTAAGAAATTAAATGCTTCAGTTTACAGAACTCACTACTTTTTAAGCACCTATAGAACACTCATTCCTCCGAAATCACCAACATTTAGGGCAATCTCTATCGAGTGGGATGAAGAGCAAATCAAACTGCTTGATGTGTTTGGAAAACAACGAGCCTGTTTACCCATCAAAATGTGGTCGTGATCACCACTACTGTACATCCTGCATCAAACTCTCTCTTGAGGAGGCGCCGATCTGTCCACAATGCCAGAAAGAGAGTCTTCGTCAAGGAAACCAGCCCACTGGGTGCATGACTTGGGTAACCGTGACACAGAATTCTCTACCGGGGTACGAAGATTGTGACATTATTGTCATGTATTTCAAGTTCGAAGAAGGAATTCAAGGTACCTTGAAATTCGTTAGTTTTATCCCGGCCCTGAGGCCTTACTAGAAGCATCGTGTTTAAATCAAATTGTAAAGGCTTTTCCCGTAGAAAAGGTCCAAGAACTTTACTCAAACTGATGCATGAGGTCTTGAACATTTGCGACTAGGGTAATATAACATGAAGCAAATACCACAACTGAAGGAGGAAACAGTCACTCAGCTCAAAAACGGAAGATTAGGGATTTTGTAAAATGTCATCAGGCAAACAATTTATTATTAATTATATTGACTTCCCCATGAAAGACATTGTTTGGGACTCGTATCAAATTATCACATATCTCTGGTTAGAAAGTCATTCTTGCGTGTTTTCTTGCCACAACTAAACAGCTTGGTCTGGTAATGTGAGTCTGTAGCGCTTATTAGGAAGAATACTTCATAAAACCGACGGAGTATAAAATCAATTAAAATATTTGATGTCCCTTAAATGGTTCCTTTTTAACTTCCCAAGCGAAAGGAAGGATGATTATTAATTTGATTTAATTACTTTTTCTTGTTTTTTAAGATATACATTAATGTCCAAAAAAGGCAACATTCATATTATGTGCGCAAATACACCAGTAGAGGATCTAGGGGAATGCTCCAGGGATTCCGATCCCCCTAAATACATCATCGCATCAGATGACTGTTTAGTAGCGGGTAGGCCGTGTAACTCTTCTGAAACTGATCTTACCGGCGAAAAATCGCCTACAACTTTTATCTGGGAGCTTAAAGATGAATCTTGCATTGCACCGGCAATGCCTTTCAACTATCGAATATTGTATGTAATTGTATATAACAAGCTTGTTTATACTGACGAAAACTGAGATCTTTCAAAGCTGCGTCTTGTTAAAGCATTTTAAAAGTGTACACAACTCTGGACACCCCCTATCAAAAATTCCTGGATCCATTTCAGTGCAACATGCAATGCGTATTCTAAATCCTGATATCTAACCTGAAGGTCAGGGTTTTTTTGGCTTACTACAAAATTAAATTAATCTCATTTAAAATACAATTTTTCAAAGGTTCTAAATAGTTGCCGGTTTCCTCAATGTGTGATAAACGCAGTGAATGGTTGCCAGGTCTGAAAATCTTGAATTCATGCTTTCTGAATTGCATATGATTATGTATTGCAGGTCCACAACATCCTAATCCGGGGAAGTCTTACAGTCCTTTATACACCAAAGCCTTTCTACCACACAATTCAGTGGGAAAAGAAATATGCGATTTACTTCAAAGGGCGTTTAATGCAGGTTTACTGTTTACAATTGGGACATCTCCCACCACAGGAGAAGAGAATAAGATTATTTGGAACGACATTGAACTGAAAACAAGTCAAAGTGGAGGACCGGCCAGGTAGTGTATTAAGCAGCCAAAGCGAAGAATGTATTTTTAAAAAGTGGAATAAATCAAACCATAATTCCATTCACAGCAAAAACAAGGGGAACGTACGTAAAATGCGTCTCTAACCGCTTTTTTTAACGGGTATTTGAAACAAAATACTGGATGTAGTACCCTATCCGTGGCGAAAGGAAGAGCAGAGAAGAGTTGCTGTATGGTACAGAAGTCGTGATAGTCTTTTAAGCTCCGTTATGATCCTGAACCTTTTTTACAAACCCCTCCACTCTCAGTCAACAGTTAGGTTACCAGGCTGGCATATTCACTGCTAGAGAATATAGTATAAAGCAAGCGTAGCAAACCTAAAAGGAGATGGGAGAGGAAGGGGGGCTTTTTCTCCCTCTCACGCCCGCCCTTTGTAATAGACCTTTTTACCGATACGGCGGCCATATTGAATTAATTTGATTTAAGGAGTAATATAGGATGTCCAGGGGGCATGAGCACATTTTGTTTGTATTTTCGATCGCTTTTCGGCACATTTTTTCTTAACGTTTTCTTGGAATAAGATTGTAATGGGAAAAAAGATCCTTGTGCCGTGTTTTGATGTAATAATGATCCCCTTCTCGAGAAATATACAGTAAAAGACCATATTTCTAATACTAAACTAGAAAAATGCGATTATTATTACATCCAAACACGGCACAAGGATCTTTTTTCCCATTACCATCTTATTCTAAGAAAACTTTAAGAAAAAATGTCCCGAAAAGCGCTCCAAAATACAAACGAAATTTGCTCATGCCCCCTGGGCATCCTATAATACTTCTTAAATCGAATTAATTTAATATGGCGCAGTATCGATAAAAAGGTCTATTCTTCAGTGTTGCCACTCAACTTAGTGATTGTAGCCAGATTGACTACAATAAATAAGGAAAGGATTCCAAAAAACCTCGTAATTTCTATTACTTTTGCTGTCTAATTTACATCTGTTCAGTTAATTTTGATAATATCTGTTCGTTGCAGTTATGGCTATCCGGACGCCAGCTACATTGATCGCGTCAAGGCACAGTTGGCTGCAAAGGGAATAACGCCATCTCAGAAATACGGCAACTGCACCACAAAATAATTTGGACTTTCGTGTTTAATTAAGGAGCCTTTTTCGAGGCATTTATAGTATGAAGGGAGACAATTTTCCACGGGCGTAGAGGGAGGTGAGTTTAACTCTTTCAGCTCGAGTTAACAAAATGTTTCAAAAGCGAACTGTTTTCGTGTTTTCCGGAAGTTGATCACGTGATCAACTAATGCAAAAGGCCTATTTGATCCACAAATATCTTTCTTTGAATCCCGGGGGGTACTCCTGGGAATTCTTGGTGGGGGTGTGCCGCCTGGTTCTTCAAATCCTGACCCGATTTCAGAACAAAAAATGTAATTTTCCGCACCCGTTTTCAGACTAGACCTCAAAAACTCATACCCGTTTTCAGACCTGGCCTTTAGGCAGAAATTATGTTATCATTACTTAGATTAGAGCGCAAACAAAAAAATTATTCAAATCCATTTCGAATTCGCATATTTCTCTTTCTTTCCTACTCATTTGGAATTGAAACGATAAATACGTTCATACACTCCCGTAGTTCACCCAAAACCATACCCGATTCCAGACCAAAAAGGGCAAAGTTTATACCCGTTTTCAGACCAAAACGGCGCAAAAACCCTACCCGATGGGGCGTCACATACCTGTATAGCTTATATAAAGGAATAGTACTTCCGGGGCTTTGAATTCGACCTCGTTCATTCAAGCATAAACAATACAGGGGGAGAATTGTTATTCAGTGTTTACTATCATGTATAACACTTATATATCTGTAATAAATCGCCATTTCAAGGTCAAAACTGAAATACTAGACCTCAGGCTAATTCAGAAATATGTATAGCTCTGCTGGAGTTGTAGTTTCGCTAGATACTCCGGATTTCAAGTTCCGATTCAAGTGACAGGGATGATCGATTGATTCTGGGGTGGGGGGGGGGGGGGGGGAGGGGGTTTTTAAAAGGATCTGAAGATTCGTGGTAGTGTCTATGTACCCCGGCACAGGTAGCCCAAGCTCGAGCATCGGCATTGTTGCGTAACTTTCGAAATAAAAGGATTTGTAAAAAAAAAAACCTATCTCCTCTCTAACCAACGAAAATGAAAGGGTTTTAATAAAAAACAGCGTATCTTACATAAAATGTGTGTTACGTCTCTCCTGTGTGGTCTATGGGCCGACTTGTGGCCGTTTTATGGGTTGTATTGTAAACTGTTTTCTCTATATATAAGGAAATAATTACATGTAACACATAAACTGACGCTGCCCGGTAAAGCGGGCCAGCTCAGCTACCCTGTCTATAGGTTGTCTAAGCGGGTAATGTTTTGCCACCCACCCCGAGCAAGTGTCTTGAAGAAAGATCACGAATGGAAAGGAGATCTATCATGTGTTACCTAAGCGGAATTTGGTGGCAATTGGAGCCGTTGGAGCGAATTTACGGTCATTTTCCTTCGGTGGATCCGTCGGGCCGGTTCGAAATCCCAAACTTGGTAATCCTTATATATAGAGTGAAAAACGTTTATAATACAACCCATAAAAAGGCCATAAATCGGCCCATGGACCACACAGGAGAGACGTAACACACATTTTATGCAAGGTACGCTGTTTTTTATTGAAATCCTTTCATTTTCGTAGATTACAGTTTGTTTTTTTCTATTGTTTTTATTTTTCGTGTTACATCATTTAATGCTTGGTAATATTTAAGGCTCGGAAATTCGGCATGGGACTTTTTGGGGGTTAAATTTTTGGTCCAGAGATTTTTTTGGGTAATATTGGAAGTCCTAGAGTTTTCTTCTTGGTTTTGATTTTTGCCCCAATTCAATCATCCTCGTCATTTCGATCCCTGCTGGGATGCAGCTACATCATTGATACAAGTGGGTACAATATATATTCCCATACATCAACTAGCTACTGCAGTGGTTAAGGACACCGCTGACTTGTTAATTGAACACCGAAAACTCACCCTCCCTCTACGCTCGTGGAAAATTGTCAGATGAATCAGCATGGGGGTCGAGGAGGTATGGCGGCCCGCTACACATTTCTGTAATAAAAATGCATACAGGAACCCATAACCTGGAGCGAGCAACTTCCATGCGCTCGTGTCACAACGTTTTCACGGACCGCTTTATTTTTAGAAACGTTTTGGCGCGAATTGTGAAAATCTTTTAAATTACGCAAACAACCAGTTAAAAAAACCCACATACCTGAAAATGAGGGTTTTTTTGCCTTTTAATAACGTTTAGTTTTCCATTTTGATATCTTATACTTCGAATGTTCTCATTGACATGATGGAGGTTCTATTTTCGCGGGGAAAAGTGACATAAAATGTGTCTAAAAATAAACTAGTCTGTGAACACGCCGTGACATAGGCCTAGTATGGGAGTAGCTTGCTCCGGGTTATAGGCTCCTGATGTATATATATATATTTTGAACAAAACGTATCGGTTTCGGGGCGATTTAGCCGTTATTTACTTACTATTATAATTTTTTTTGGCCAGGTTGGGGGGGGGGGGGGGGGGGGAGGATGACCGCCTCCACAAATCTTAAGGGGTTGTACGCCTTTTTGTAGACTCTTCTTATTCTTTAGCCGGTTGAAGTGTTATTCTCTAGCTTGAGGTATCAGTTATGTGAAGCAGATTTGCTTTTCTACTGTTTTCTTTTTTCTGTATTTTCATTAGGTAAGTAATCAACCACTTTTTTGAGTAGTTACCTTCGTAGGTCTTTGATCGAACTTCAGCCATCCCAAGATCTCCTAAGGTTACTTTTTCACCCGAAGGTACTTTTAGCTCAAGAATGGTGACATGCGTTTAATCCCCTGTTAAAAGATAATTTGTAATTCTAAAGACGCTTCATGGCTCCTCTAAAAGGTAGTCACCTCTGTCGAGGTAACCTAAAGCTGAGTAAAATAACTGAAGATTTAATATTAGAAGCAAGAAGGAAAATTTTCCTAATAGGTAAAGCGCGGTTAACAACGATTTTTATGTTAATAGATTCAGTATGTATGCCGCATCTCATTTTTAAGAACAATTATCATCTGCCTTTTTTTCATCGAGATTCCCGCAAGTAATGCCGAGATAATGAAATACGTATCATTATTAGATGGAAATTTTTTTTTTTTCATTGGCTGAGAGTCCACCGCGTGAGCTGCAAATAACTGCCTATAAATAATGGCCTGCTCGTGTGCAATGTCGTCCAGCTGTGTTTGGCTGCAAATAATATTCTGCTCATGCGTAAATGAAAGCACGCTTTTCTCCGTCCATGCGATCGCTCTTACGTGAAAATGGCAGATCGCTTCGCTGGCCTTTCCCGAAGATATTCATTAAAAACAAACACGGTGAACAAATGATAAAACAATTATTGAACTCGGTTATCGCAAATACCGTGATTTGTCAGTGTCTCGCAGATCAATTATTTGCCTCAGCCTTTGGCTTCGGAAAATACATAATTGATCTGCTTGCCCCTGACAAATCGCAATATTTTGCTGAACCTCGTCCAATAATTGTTATAAGTATCGTACTTGAATGTAACGTGGATTAAAGCAGTGTTCTATTGAGTGCAAGAAAGTGATCTCGTGACTATATACCTTCATTGATTCTTTTGTAGTTTCAGGCTCTGCGATTGGCCAGAAAAATTCTCGCGCCACTTTCTCAGCCAATCGGGAGCAAATCTAAAACCTCTTGTAACTTGCACGCACGCATTTTCCCGCCCTTGGCACCAGCTGCTACGTGCATTTTTTTCTTGGGGATCTGACAGGTGACCTTGCTCTGTGTGCGTATTCTGATTGACTACAGTGATTACTTACGATAACAATTGAAAACTAGTCCTACTAACTCATGTAAGGTAAGCCAAAGATGTTCTTTCTTTTGCTAAGTGAAGTTTCAGTTAAATGTCACTAGTAACCGAAATAAAAATAACAGCCTAAAGTTTTTCGAACACCTTTGTGTATGACCCTCTTTCGCCTTTGACTGGGCTAAATTTAATGTTCCATAGACGCGTGAAACATGTACATGTAAGGTATAAACATTCAATATCAACTTGGCACTGAATTGAGGATGACGATTTAAAGAGTGACTCAAAAGTGAAATTATCCTGGTATACTCCAATCCTATTTTTGTTTACTCCACTCGCCTTGTAAACTAAACTTCTTAGTGAAGCCGGACACTCTTTAACGTTCTGGCGGCCTAAACATACCTTTCTTACTTACTACCGCTATTCTCCCGGAAGAGTTTGTTTTCCCGTTCACTTGCCCAGGCCCAAAAAAGGAGAAGAGAGTGAAGTGCTTTAGAAAGCTCATTATGCTAGTACTGATAGAAACGACTATTTCGTAGAAAAAAAGAACGAGAACGTTAGGAAACAGAATTACATTGGTTAGTATCCAGGGCCCAGTTGTTCGAAGGCCGATTAGCACTTAACCTGGGGTTAAAATTAACCCTGGTTTCTTTTTCTTGTCAGTTCAAAAGCATTCTCTTGGATAATTTTCCCTGTTAGTTTTAGAGCTTCCAATCATCAACTTGTAGACAAAAAAAAAATAAAACTGAAATGCTTTTTAAGCTTTCAAATCTGAATTCAAATCTCGCAGTAAACCTGGGTTATCTTAACCCATCTGCGAACAACTCGGCCCAGACGTATTTTGGTACCATTGTAAGCATTTTATTAAATAATACCAGCAAAGTTGAAAATTTCCTCATTTTTCTGAGCAACTTCCCTTTTCCGTTTTCACCCTCTTCGACGCTAGCGTATGAAGAAGACGGTAAAAAGGATATGGAAAAAGTAGGTACACTCCCCACGTTTAACTTAGACACCCCTTGGTAGCCTGTATACAGCCGTCCCCTCCCCTCAGAAAAAATCGGAGAAGGGGAGGGCAGGGGGCGGCTGTACACAGGCCACCCCTTGCTTACTCAACAAACAAACTTTGTGCCTCAGTTTTGTGAACACTTTTAACCACAAAAGCATCCGTTCACCCCATAAAAGACCTGGATACTACTATAAATTCATTATGTTAGTGCTAATAAGCCAGTCTATCTTAAGACATCAAGTATGGTATCTCTACAATCTGGCTAAAAAGGGGAGTGACGATATGCACCTGGGATGAGAGAGACGATGCCCATTCAGAGCAGAGCTCGAATTTGATGAGAATTCCATACCCTCGCTTGAAGGGTTCTCTTGGGCTTAATCGAGAGTGCGACTTAACATCAAGGAAAAAGAGCAAACGCATATCCACAATTAATGTAAAACGTTAAAAAATAACTGAACGCTCTTGATCCTCCAACAAACATTATTTTTGCTTTTTGTTACGATGTCTCTGAGTTTTTGCATGGCATATAATTAATTTATTGGACATCTCGGAAAAGTTAGAAATTGATAATTCAAGTACAATGCCTCGTTGCTGCCGGGCATCAGCCGGCAGCAGACCATATTCTTGAGCGATTTGAGATTTTTCGTTCAATGGTTCCGTGGTTCATGGTTCGATGGTCATCCGTGACCGCAGCGCTGTGCAGTCAGCGGTTTGCTTAAGCAAGTGCTTAGCTGCCGCGCCTGTTTTTCTCTTAGGAGCAATCCGCCATTTTGTTTTGCTCTCATGTAAGATCTGTGCAGAAATATATCGTAGTTTATCGGATGCTTGCTGTCTTTTAAACGGCCTAAACGGTAAGAACAGTTCAAGAATTAATGTACAGAACAATTTTTCGGTTTATTTTTTTATTCAGGTTTCAAGATTAGTTATAGCGAGTATTCTTTTGTCACACAGATTGTTATCTCGGTAATCAGGATTGTAAGTTGCATAAGTGAACGGCATGTGCTGTACATCTACCTGACCTGTGAATAAACAAGTTTTGGCCTTTATGTTATTCCTTGGCAACTCATCTCATCGATCCTGTGTACGATGATTGTTCGATGAAGAAACAGCCTATCAGCACTGCAGTTGTTTTAGAATTTCGTGAATTATTAAAATGAATTACAAAATGGTATTGAAACCTTAGCGAGTTATATGAATGTAAGCATTTTTGTCATCGTGATCGGTTCATTTTTTATATTACGCTCTGAGTGTTTCATAATGCCAGCAAGTCTAAGTTATTGACTTTAATAAGAAAGAATTCATATGTTCAACTGTTCTACAAACTGTCTTTGTCCTATTCGCATCGCAACTAACGGCAGCACTTCCCTTCTCAATGAGAACTTCTAGTACTGATACTTACTTTAGTGCCAATTGCTATTTACAACAGGCGAACCTCTATCTAGCGGCCACCCCAGAGAAACTAACAAGTGGCAAGTGTGGGGTTCAGCTTATAGAAATTCACGTAAGTGGCAACTAGTGGGTGTCCACTGAATTCTCGAACTTAGTAGAGGCTGCATCGACTATTTCATTGGCTAATAGTAGATTTTAGCAAGGGCCAGGCCGTTGGTTCAAGCAAACGGTTAGACTTTCTAGTCTTCTTGGACAAGGACCAGAAGATAAAGGCCGCAGACCCCGTCTCACAACCCTTGCGCAAATAAGTTCTGTTTGTAAAGAGTAGGGAACATAGTCCCCGGTTTGGTGGTCTATCTCTCATATGGGAGGGATTGTTATGGGCCTGCAGTAATTGGAGCAAGGCGCAGTTGCGGTGAGCCGGTGACCTTGCCAAGAATTGGAGAATCTAAGAATCTATGTTTAGCAGGTAAAACTCACCACGTTTTTTTCCATCAACTGAGTAAAAATGTATTTGTTCAGGAATATAGCACCTTCCTTTATTTTTCTAGACGGCAGGGTGAGGCTTTGGTAGTAAAGTGTAGTAAATTCATGCCCCTTATAGCAGTAATTAGCATAAAAGGTAGCCTGGGAACAACACTTGTGCGCAACCGCGAGGTGTGGGTCTTTGTTTGTCTTTGTGTAAGGGTCTTTGTGTGGGTAGCCTGCAGTGCAGGCGTTTTCTTTGAGCGCGCAATTTGCTCACGAAAGCGCCATGTTGAAACTTCCCGAAGAGAGGAGGAAATGGGGCGCCCTCCGTAAGGGTTACTATTTCTACTCTCCCCAATCTTCCACTGTCATAAAATCAAAGATGGCGGCTACGACAACACAAGTCGAACAAGGTTTCGCCCACCCAAAATACGCCTGCACTGCAGGCTATTGTGTTGGTGAGATTCGATTTTGTTAAATCAAACTTCCGCTTTTCTAGGAACCGCTTCGCTTCAATCGTCTTACTAATTACCTTCAGCAATGGCTCAAGGTAAGAGCTTTTTCGATGACGTTAAAAAGGAGTTGGAATGTTCCGTGTGCCAGGAGCTGTTCAGTGAAGTCAACGAACCAAAAATTCTAAAATGTCTCCACACTTTCTGTAAGAATTGTCTGGAAGCTTGGTTGAGGAGGCAGCGCGAAGGACAGCTAAGTTGCCCGACATGTCGTCAAATCACCGAGTGTTCGAACAGCAACATTGACAGCCTTCCATCCAATCTTTTCTACAAACAGATGGTGGAGATTGTAGAGGCTTATAGTGGTACAGGACAAGAAGCTGATTCGCCGTATTGTGGGAACTGTGAGGAGAAAAAGCATCTGAAGTTTTATTGCTTTGACTGTAATACCTTCTTGTGTGATGAATGTGCTGGCACCCACAGCAAATGGAAGTCGTTTAAAGGCCACCATGTCAAGGAAATTGGAAAATTTGAGTCAAGCGATGTGCAAGATTACGCCCGAAAATCCAACGTATGTAAGAAACACAAGGATGAGCTAAGATTTTACTGTGAAAACTGCAACATTTGCATTTGTCGTGATTGCGCCATACTCGAGCACCGTGACGACAGGAACCACAACATAGTTTCACTCGAGCGAGGATTTGAAAACAAAAAATTAGACATAACAAGTAAAATGAAAGACGTTGAAGCAATTGCAACTCGTTTAAGAGACCAAAAACAAACATCAGAGAAGAAAAGAGTAAGGATGCTTGGAAGCATTGATGAAGCGACGACTGAAATTCACCGAGTCGCTGAACAATGGATAAGGTTCATTCGCCAGAATGAATCAGCTATGGCCAAAAAGTTGCTCGAGCACAAAAATTCTTTTCAAGAAACATTTTCAGTCCAGATGTCCAGCTTAGATGAGAAAATCGTGGAGATAGACAACAGCTTGGTATTTAGCAGCGATGTTCTCGCTCGAGAAAATCTACTGGAGATTTTAAACGTGGAAGAAATACTGGATAAAAGGTTTCAGGACCTTTCTTCGGAATTTCGAGTCAATTTGAATTATCCTTACGTCAAGTACGTTCCAAATGATGCATCATCGCCAATGAACGACGTGCTTGGAGAATTAATTTTCACTAACTCTTTGCTCACGACAGCAAATGGCAAGGGACTTACTGAAGGTATTGTAGACGAAATATACACTTTTAAGATTTAAACAAGGGATTCGCGGGGACAAATAACGTACTTTAGATTATACGACGACGTCGATGTTGACATCCGATCAGTGGGTATCACCACAGTCCCCATGATAATGATATCAGTCTTGGAAAATGGCTGCTACGAACACAGGGCGCAGAGGAGTTATTTGTGATGGCAAATACCGTAAATTCCGAAAATAAGTACCGGGGCTTATATTTTGTCAAAGGCCCTTTTTGAGGGGCTTATTTTTGGAGGTGCTTATATTCGGAGGGGCTTATCTACGGAGGGAAATTTGCGTTTCAAAATTGATTGGGCTAGCCTTATATTTGGAAGTAAATTTACCGTTTTTGCTTTGTTTTACTTTGTATTTGAGGGCAATTTTCCAAGTACAAGCCCCCGGGGGGCTTATATTTGAAGGGGGCGATTTAACGGAGGGTTTTTTGCGTTACCGGTTTGGGGGGCTTATATTTGGAGGGGCTTATACATGGACGGGTTTATTTTCAGAATTTTACGGTAAAACGAAAATTTTACTGCAGAACGAAGGAGTCGCCTCTGTTTACTATGGAATTTATTATGAACTAGACCTTTCAAACAGTCGTGCGATCGTGTTACTAACCTGGTAAAATATTATCTAATGCTCGGTGGGAACGAACATCGCCCGAAGGGCGACGCATTCGGAAGCTTCGCGAGGCACAAAATGCCGAGAAGAAAAAAGATAGTCTTCTTATATGTTAGTCGCAGTTATTCGTCCGCAGCAGGGTCCACAGTTATTACCTTCAGCGGTTTTCCAGGGCATTTAGTAATTATTGAATTAGACTTTCGTATGATATGAAGAATTCTGCAGATCTCGGTGTTCGCCTTGAAAGGAGTAAAATGTTCCGCCGACAGTTCCCCCATTTTGTTCTAACTACCTAAACAACTCAACCTCGTCCCCAGGTTTTCTCGATCAACGGTTCAATAGCCTGCAACCGGCTGCACTTTTAACGTCATTTTGACGTCATCGGTCCAATATGACAAAATTCTTTCCAAATTTGGTCAACAGCAGCTGGTTATGGTGAGTTATGCGTGTTGTTTTAACCAATCAGAAACGGGGAAATATTTCGAATGAATGGTAATTAACAATTATTGGACGAGGTTGAGTGAAATGTCGTGATTTGTCAGTGGCGAGCAGATCTTATAAGCCGAAACCGAAGGCTGAGGCAAATAATTGATCTGCGAGACACTGAAAAATCACGATATTTTGCGACAACCGAGTTTAATAATTGTTTTATCATTCGATCACCGAGTTTGGTTTTTAATGAACATCTTCAAGAAGCGAAGCGATCTGCCATTTTCACGCAAGAGCGATCGCAAGAAGGAGAAAGCTATGTGTCATTTACGCATGGGTAGAAAATTATTTGCCGCCAAACAAAGTTGGACGACATAGCTCATGAGAATACCATTATTTGTAGGCAGTTATTTGCAGGTCACATGGTGGGTTCTCGGACAATGAAAACAAAGAAAGATTTACAATGAATGATAATAGATAATATCTTACCAGGTTAGTAACACGGTCTCATGACTGTTTGAAAGGTTAAGTTCATAATAGATTCTACAGTAAACCGAGGCGACTCGTCCGTTCGTCCGTAAAATTTTCGCTTTATTTGTCATCACAATTAACTCCTCTGCGCCTTGTGCTACGAAGTGTAGTACAAGCCCAAGATTGCAGGAAAGTATCACTGAAGTCACATATGACACCTAGTCAGGAAAGTTCAAAGATAGCGCTGGCTGTGAGTGACATGAGTAAATTGAACTGAAAAATGTGTAAAAGTGCGAGAAAGGTGCTTGTTTTCACGAAAATACTTCGCAGAAAACTTTTTGAGAGGAAGAGGTTGCTATTCAGCTTCTTTTTTGATCGATTTTTTGTCCACGAAAGCTAGTTTCCTTCGGTTCATTTTTTTGATAAACTGACATCGCGAGCGGACGGCCTCGGTGGGTCGTGAGTTTGTGTACGAAATTATGATAACGGATAAGTGAAATGTTAATCCAAATTTTTCTGTTCAAATTACTCTTCCTTTGAATTTTAACTTGGAGCGAGACATCTTAATCCTTCCCAAATGTAACGACAGTGAATTTGAGCAGAAGAATTCGCTATCGCAGTCTTTTTCTTGCTTAAATCACAGGGCGCCCAGAATCACAACAGCCTACTAGAAGGCAAATTATAAGGATTTGTATGGAAATTTATCTTAAGATCGTAGAACGGTTAAAATGCACGGCTACGGAAGTATTCATACCTTATAAAGAGTTTTGTCTCGTTTTCTTACTGTTTCCTGCCCTATAAACGCAAGCGCGCGTGCACTCCGCTTAAATGTCATGTTAGCAAGTTTTATTGTTTTCAGGGTTTCTCAACTACTAAGATCTTTTGACAAATTAAGTCGAGAACACGAGACGATCCAGAGGTACCGTCCATAGTATTGACATTGACTGCGATTTAAGGAAATGCTTAATTACTTTTATTACTCATTCAAAACATTTCCACGATTCTGATTGGCTAAAAGCACATGCATAATTCACCATAACCAGCTACTGATGACCAAATTTGGAAGAATTTTGCGTTTAATGAACCGATGACGTCAAAAGTGCAGCGCCTAGCAGGTTAATAGACTACGAGCAGTCTCTCTTTTTTCTTTGTCCGTCGAGCAAAACGCCCGAGACACGCAAATGACCACGCACGTGGCTGAAGGCGCGAGACGGAGAGGCACGACAAAATAGTTTTCCTCTCAGGCTGCCGCCCTCGTTTCTCGCGTCTCTCGGCTTCGCCGCCCAACGGTCGCGCGCGCGTGCACTCCCCTTACTAAATCTGAACAAAAAGAGAGACTGCTCTCAGTCTAGTAGGTTAATGCACCGTTAGGGACTGGTCATTATTTATCGCCGGGGGGGGGGGGGGGCCGAAGGATTTTAGAGGGGATCACTTGATTTTTGGGAGAACAAAAGGGGGAATCAGTCATAACTGAGAACCCAAAAGGGGGGATCGATGATAACTTTGGAAGGATGCAGACGGGGAACCACTCAAATTTGCTTGGAAAATGAAGACATCTGAGGGGGGGGGGGGGGGGGGGGGATCGAGAAAGTCATCAAAAGTTTTTAGGGGGAATCACTTCAGTGAAGTAACATTGAAAGGGCCCCCTCCCCGGTGATAAATAATGACCGGTCCGTTAACCGAGAAGACCTGGGGACGAAGTTGAGTTGCTTTCAATTGCATTGGCTCCAGGCTCTTAAGATTACTCCCCCCCCTTTTGCGATTTCATGACCGTTATGTTGCCCTATCCTTAGGAAGAACAAATCTCATAGCGTTGAGATATGGATATGACACTATACTATTAACGTATTTTCATGATTGCAGATTTACGGCGGCTTCGTGAGGGTCCACACACCATTGATAAAAAACCTCTTAAAGTGATAAATCAGCCTCCAAAGAAAAAAGTCCCACTGGACCCTCTAAAAGTCCATGTTCAAGGACTTAACGAAAAGACTACGAAAGACTCTCTGTGGTTGTATTTAGAGAAGTTCAGCAAAGTAGACGTGACCGAGGTGTACATGGGCTGCAACAACAACGCAATGGCCGTTTTTGATTTTGAACAAGGTAAAAAAATATATTGTTCGTTACTTGTTTTTGTTTTCTTTTATTTTGTTGTTGTTCTTTCGTGAACGATCAAGAATGTATTTATCCAAAAGAAAGTTAGTGGTTTTTTCTATTTCTTAACATTTGCTCGTACTTTTGATTTTATGTGTTTTGGTCCATTTGTGAAGCGGTACAGTTTCAGCAGCAAAGTTTTAAGGGCATACCTTCTTTTGAAACTACGGTGTTATCCTTGATCTATGCATTCAGTTTGGGAGTAGTTGGTCAATTTTTTCTTTTTCCGGCTAAAGTAAAGCTTTTTAGGTTTTATTTCCTGTAAAATTTGTGAACAAATTCTTTATAATTAACGAGCTACAAGAGCACACGTGTATACTAAAAAGATACCCGGACTCATGATCACTGACATGATTTTCTGGACAGCGACTGGGAATGGTTGCGCAAAGGGTTTTGGTTAGTGGGATGCCCAAGATGCGTTTAATTAATTCCACTATTATGTTTTCAACCTCAATAAATCCTCTGCTGATTACAGACATTTTAGGAGGAGCCACCAACAATTAGTTAGCACAGAATAACTGTCAAGAATACAATGCAAATTAAAGTAGAGGTAATACCGGCGTTCAATGTCAATTGGGGCAAAAACGTTTGAGTTATAAATAACTTATGACACTTCTGGGCATATTTGTTCTGCTGCTCTACTGTTACTTGACAAATATAATTTCCTCCGTGTTTCTGTTTCAGACTTCGTTGTTCTTTTTGACAAAGTCACCAAAGACCGAAAAGGGCTGGAGGGGAAGCATGTTCGATTGGACCGCGTGCCCGTATGTTCTTGCATTAAAGTCAAAGGACATAAGGAAACGTCGGATGAAAGTATAGCTCTTTACTTTGCAAACATGAGAAGGAGTGGAGGGGGCCCTGTCAGCCTTGTGGAAAGAATAGGAAAAGACCAAGTCTTGGTGCATTTTGAGAATCCATCCAGTAAGTAGAACTAAATAGAAATTTAGAACTTACTGAAAAGTTTGTGGAAGCTGTTTTTAGATGACGGCTGTAATTTGTTGCTACCGGAGGAGGATGGAGGCTGGTCACCGTGTGGACAGAAGACTTTATCCCATCTCATCTTCCTTCTCCTTCTCAATCCTCTATAGAGAAATGTTCTCTGCACATTGCGCAATAAGCGGAAGGAAAAATGGTTATTCTTTCGGGAAAATATAAATTTTGATGGAAAAGGTGAGGCTCAGTATTGCCGAGGCTTTTTCAAAGTGTCCGACTACAATTGACATTGAGCATGCATGAACACTGTGATAGCTTAAACTGGAAGAAATCTAAAGCTGAGATTTTTACCACGATTGTGTTTAATATGTGGTCGCATCTTTAATAATTATCTTGTTTTGGATTCAGGCGTCGAGACCGTTATCAAAAGAAGTCATGTCCTTGAACGACAACAGTTGGACGTAAAACCCTACTATCCTTTTCTGGAGAATTGAACAACAAACAAAACCGATATTACTCAGTTTTGAAGCAGAAGTGTATGATTATGTCAAGAAGTACCACCAACGAGAATTACAAGAACAGAAGGTACTGGTTGAATTTTCAGATGACGCTCAAAGTTCTACAATCACTATTTTTCCATCGGAGAAGAAGGTGAGGAAGAATCTCGTCAGTCGTGGCAGAAAAGGGTGAGTGGCTTGGAAACATTTTAAACAGTTTCAAGAAAGTAGAAGTCCCCATTGGAGCTGAACTTTTTTATGAAATGGTTCGACGATGGAAGAAGCAAAATGAAGTGAATCTAAAACAAGGAGGGTCTTCTCATTTTCATACGAACACCATCCTAATCCTGGCGTACCTTACTGCTGTTACTTCTGCGCATTTTACTTTCTACACTTGCAGAGAATCATGAGTATCGTGTGCAATGGTTTTGAACGGAAAACGAGTCGACGAGGCGGTCCATCAAAGTGTGTAAGGTCCTTTCTACATCAAAGGGAGGTGCCTGGCAACATATTTTAGAGAACGTCTAATACGTCGACGTCAAATAAGCGAGATGCATTAAATGCCAGAACACTTGAACGTCTGCGGGGCCGGGATGTTCGAAGCTGGGTTAAGATAACCAAGGTTTAGTGCGAAATTTGAACTCGGATATGAAAGCTTAAGAAGCAAATTCAGTTTAATTCACTTGGCCTACAATTTGATGATTGGATACTCTAAAAAGAATAGAGAAAATTGTCCGAGAGAGCGGCTTTTGATAAAAAGAAAAAAGAAAACCAGGTTAAAATTTAACCCCGGATCAAGGTTATTAATCGGCGTTCGAACAACTTGACCCAGATTGACTCACTTTATAGACCTCTGACCGACTAGTCTCAGACGTTTAAGCCGTTTGAAATAGAGCAAGACGCCTTTTCGTTCAGACGTCTAAGAAGAGTCTCTAGTATCAATAGCGACTACTCTTTTTGGCACGAATTAACCTTCACTTCGACGAGAAGGATTACCACGGCCAACTCTCCTCCTGGGGTACCCTAACTCTGTAAACGAAACAGGGAAATGTCAGTGGAAAAGCTTAGGGTAAAATAACCCAAAAGGTTGATAGCAGTGGAGACGGCTGACATTAATCAGACTAATGATACATTTACATCCGTTATAATTCTTCATTAGAGACGAAAGGTAGTGGTGAAGATAACTAAATAGTTTTCCAGTGCAGCTTTTCAGTTATAACGCGTGATTACTAGATATTAATTTTCAAATGATGATTGCTTTTTTTGGAACATTCTTAAGCGGATTAGATTATTAGAAGGGTATGGCACAACTTTTCGCTTTCGTTGCATACCCCACTTGTAAAATTCGTTGTTCAACCTTTACCAAATTCGCGAAAATCCTGCACGAAATCGGTGTCTTCATATATACATGTATCAGGTACAACTTTTAACGAATAGAAATCGCAATCTCAAGCTTATTTTTATTCTCTTCTCCTTACAGTTGCGGATCGGGATCCAGACCGCGTTTATACCTTAAGAGATTAAAGCAACAATTAGCTGATAAAGGTTTTATGTTATATAGTGATACACATAGTCAGTTTGCTGAATCAAACCTTTCATTCCCAAGATGCTCACTTCCAGAGATGTTTATAGAAATCCCCAATTTCTTTTAAAAGAATATTGAAAAAACAAATAAATCTTTGAGTACCATGTAAAATTAAAGAACTGCTAAAGAAGTTTCTTTTGGATCTTCACAGTGCGTGAAGTTTCATTAAAACACAAAAGTTGGACTTTTGAAGACGGATTAACGTTGTTATTCCATGTTTCGAACTCTAGCGAGGATATAAAGCAGGAATGGATCTAGGGGGAGGGGTCAGGGGGTGCGCACCCCCCCCCCCCCCCACCTGAGATGACCTACGGTTTTCTAATACAACTGGTATTCTGCAAAAAAAAAACTATGTGGTTTATTGGTGTTGAAGTAGAGCAAGAGACGAGTGCACCCCCTCCTAAAAAAATTCCTGGATCCGCCCCTGTAAAGGGGCCAGAGATAATATCCCACATAGGCCCTTTACCCATCGTAATCCTCTTTTAATTCATCCTCTCTTGTCAAACATCATTATAAAGAATAAAACAAACTTTCGATACTTCAATATCAAAGTGTTTTACTATATACGAAGTATATAGTGCCACTTGAATGTCCCACTGAAAAGATTTATTTGTATTGCTATTTATCTGCAAACTCAAAATTTAGTTTGAAATGGATGTGTTCCGGAAATGCACTGACGGAATTGGACAACGCTGGAGTCTCTAGGTCATGTTCAAACGGCGTTCGATAGCGCTATCTATCGGATGAAATTATACTACCCAGCTGCTAAAGTATTAGGGAGATCATATTGCGCTATAGACTCCTATTCATGATCAGTGGATAGAGATTTATCCAGGCAGTGCATAGCGGTATCTACGTACCTTTTGAACAACTGAGGCCTGGTTAAGACAGAACTGGAATGGTTATGTACCGATTCTGCCCTACAGCTGGAAGTCGGAAAATGGAAAGTAAAGAGATACTCACTGATTTCATCGAAACACAATTCGTTGTTTTCTCCAACTACTTTTACCGAGACTCTGCAGATGGTAATAATCTGAGTGCAGTCTATGGGCGAGTTTTGTTTTTGAAGACGTATAAGTCCACCACCCCGTCCTCCTCCCTTGCCCTAGAGATACTTTAATACTAATTTAGCAACGCTTCAGTTTTGATCGGGAGGGGGGAAGGGGGGAAGCGGGGAAGCTTCAGTGAAATTACAGAATGAAATTGCTTATTCCAGTTGGATAATAATTTTTGATGGTGCCTATTGTATCACACAGTACAAGCACAACTTGAAAAAGTAGTCCAACATCTATCCCACCCAAGGCTCCGTTTTAGTGTGAAACTGTAGAGAGTTACTTGAAATGGTGTTTATACAGGAACGGGATTATTCACTGCCTGGGACTCCGTGAGTTAAACGAAGAAGCTTTTATTATTATTACAGCGTATATAGTGGGGCGTTTATTCGATGAAAGGCATTTATATGGAAGTGGGCGTTTATTAGGTCATTTCTGACAGTATGTATCAAGTCAACGAAGAATAAACATGCTATACCAAGAGATGCTAAATACCCATTTTCATAATCAAAATGTAGTAAACACAAAATGAGATGATTGAGTGGTGAGCATAGAATGTACATTAATATTCATACCTTAACATGTGATATTTTAAAAGATAAAAGATAAAAACCTCAGTTGCGTTGCTTATAAAACAACGAAAACGATAACTTACAAATGTTCTACAAGTTTTCTACATCTATTATTACACACTAAGCAACATTACAAAAACAGACTCTATTGCTGAAAGTGGATCATCTAAGCCTTAAACACCAGTCCATCAAAGTCATTAGACTTTTTACATACTGTAAACTTCCACTAAAAGTCCTGGGCTTTATACAACGTCTTAAGGGTCGCCCCATGTAAGGGGAATCCAGGATAGTCTTGGATTGTGGATTCCACGCTGTGGATTCCGGATTCAAGGCACTGGATTCCAGTCTTTGATATTGGAACTTGGAGTCTGGATTTCAATCGTTGGTGGGATTCCGAATTCTTCCGCATTATTCCGGATTCCACAAGCAAAACTTTCCCGAATTTTGGAATTCCTTATATGGGGCAACAAGGGGTCATAGGGGGGTTTTAAAAAAAGGGGGGGAAGGGTCATATCCAGCGGGGCTTATAACTTTTCAAAACAAGCTACATAGCAGTGCTGATCAAAATACATCTTGAATTCACTCGAGTTTTTATGCTCCAAAACTTCGTAAAAAATCAATTCAATACAAGGTAAAGGGGGGCTTATGTTCGGCAGGGCTTATAACCAGATGTACTTTTAGTTTACAGGTAGATAGGGGCCTTGTAAGTGTGGGGGTTGGGGGGTGGGGCATATAAACGGAAGTTTACAGTATTCAGCTACTGGCCGATGAGGACGCGGGGTTTAAACCCTTGAGCCAGTGCTTGTTACACGAATTGAACCAAACGCTGATGTACCTCTGTGATAGGATTTACGTTAATAGTGGAAAATAGACTTTTAGCCTTGTGAAGTCCTCTAATATTAGTCCATTGAAGTGATTATATTTTTTACAAATTCAATAACCCTAGAGTCTCCGACCATGGCCATGTGTTCCGCCTTGGAAAATGATTTTATCACCACTTGTTGCTCCTGTTTACCCACAAAAGAGTGACAAGCCTGCAGGCTGCGAATATTAACTGTGCCATCACCATCTCCAAACTCAGTTTTGGGGAAAGTATCAGGAAATTCGTCCACTTGATAAAGGAATTTTTCGGGGGTGGGTATATCAGTACCATACAGACAATACAGAGTCACATTGGGTGGTTCTCTAATCCAAATCGGCGGGACAAGTCCACTGATGTTGATAGCATCAGGGTATCCAATATCTAAAAAGAATTTCTTTAGGTTACCCAAAGAGTAGTTCTGATTGGCTGTTTGGACAATTACCTGCAAGAATATTGATAGCATATTGATGTTGAACATTTTTTTTGTTAATTTTTTACAATACAGAAAAACATAATCTATTTCAAACATTTTTTTTCTGTGTACAGTGCTTTGAATACTATTGAACCCATGAATTGGCCTTATAGAAAAATCTGCCCAAACCTATGACTGGATACGGCACCTGAGTTGATGCCAATCATCCCTCCAACTTTTCAAACAGTTATTTACATGTATATGTGTTTAGGGCCTGTTTAAAGGGGCTAACCATTGTGGTAGGGTTATCCTAGCAGGCACATTAAAGATAACCCAAGCAAATTTTCTAAGTACGGTTACCCTATCACTCAGGTCGAGTATACATGCTTGAATGATGTGTTTCATCATGTGTGACCATAAGACTAAAATAAGCGTTCTTTGCAATGTCTAAGATTTGAATGAAATCTTAAAGACCCCTGTGGAAAAAGACATTGCATTCACGAAAAACAAACAAACAAAAAAAGGAAAAGACAGACAGATAGTATCACTGTATAACAGAAAATACCTATTGGTTAACTCAAAAATTGGATAACTCCTAGTTGTCCTGGATAGGCAAAGTATCCCCAGCAGGATGTTTACAATGCAGGTAGGGTAACCCTAGGACTCAATAAATACAGCCCTACCCCTAGCACCAGCCTACCTGCCTTGTACATGTACACATAAGTTATACATGGTGTAAAATAGGAAGAAATGTGTGAGTGCTAAGGTAACCCTAAGTACCAGGGTTACCCTCCCTTCTTGTAAACAGGCCCTACAAATCGGGAGTTGAATTACTAAAATGTACAGGATAGTATATCTTTAACATTTTCAACCAAAAAAGTGTATTAAAAAGGGATGTCTAACTTTGGGAGCCTGTCAAAAAATTACTTATTACACAAGTGCATGTACTAGGAAAGAGGAAACAAAACTAGTAATAATAAGCTGATTATAATTTTGATAAAAGTGAAGTGATAGTAGTAAAGATCTTGAACTTTTTACACCATAATTATTAAAATTAGGTGTCAATCACAAAAACAGCAACCTTACCTCCTCAACAGACCAGAAGTCTTTGCTAGGTAATAGGAAAGCAGAGCTTTCATAAGTCCTTAGGACCGGCCTAAGACTCAGAGGTTCTAAAACTACATCTGGCAGACCTAAACTGGTCCCTGACGCATATATTCGCATAAGCTTGGCGGCACCTGCCCAAGCACCAGCTAAAGTAATCCAGACTTTGATGTAGGTGTCTTTCCAGTCCTGAGACATCTTGCTAAGGAAGTAATGGGTGTATGGACAGCCCAGGCTGTGGGACAATAGGATCACACTTGTTTTATTGTTCTTTACATAGGTGTCTTCAATCAGTGATTTTAAATTCTCGAAGTACTCTTGAGCAGAATCTGCAATAAAGTTATCACAAAATTAATGTTTGTTTCTTGTCTGTAAAGTAAATGTTTATGCATTATATGTTAACTCATCAACCTTGAAGTTGGCTGGGATTTAACCATGGCAACATGGCAGGAGATGTAATTCCATATTGTAAATGGTTAAAGAATCATTTTTATGATCCGTAAGAGTTTTGACATCAGAAACATAATTGATTACTATAATTTATTTTACTGAGTGGCCATAAATTAATATAAAAACCCCTTTTAAGGTGGCTCAAGAGGATTTTTCAGGGGCAATATGTACAGCTGTGGTGGTCATTTTTCCAAAGATATGGAAAAATGACCACCACAGCTGTACAATGCATTAGATAAAGATGAAATTTTCCCTTTTTCAATGGTGACATAGTTAATGCTCAAGTAGGGGGGTAACTGCCCCTGAGGAATCCCCTTGAGTGTTACCTTCAACAAACTCAAAGCTTACTAGGTGCATATCTGAAGTCAAATGGTGCAGCTCGCAATGACACACCATCTTCAAGTCCAATTTTTTCAAAGGCATCTACCATATCAGCAAAATATTCCCCGGGGTGATACAGTGAAGGATCTAAATAGGTCACTGACTTAGTTGAGCCAAAATCTGGAGTACGCACTTCAACTCCAGGTGAATTTCCAATTGTCTGAGAAGAACTATTGTAAGCAAGTCTGCAAGTAAAAAAGATTAAACAATGTCACAATTATTTTCACACAGCTGGGCCATCCAAAGTGGATAGTAAGACAATAGCAAAGTCCAGTTTATTAATCTTATAATTTCATAGGTGACGAATACTCTTTGATTACACACACTAATATATGGAGATTATGGACAAGGTAAATCCATTAATGCTCATTAGATTTTCATGAGGTGTGGTCTCTTGTGATTCAGTTTATCACTGGAAATAATTTCTTGCAGGACTGTAGTGGTAAGAAAGAGATGGAACCACAGTGAAATACTGTATTTAAACTTGCATCAAAACTCAACTTCAAGGGACAAGGTATTGAAATTCACTGCCATGGGCCCTCTTCACATCCCAAGTCTACATTTGCACCCTAGCTGAATGACAAACCCTTTTAATACAAAAATTGCACAGATTTTTTACAGACTTCTTTAGGATGTAAATAATTTATGGATTAATCAAGAACCTTTTGATAGTAAGTGGAATAAGACTTTCTTGGTGAATGTACTGTAGTTAAAGGACTGTTGAACTTAAAAGTGAGCATTATTATTTTTACCGTATTTACAATTGGAAAACAAGAAATCTTGCCTTCCAAAAACTTTTTCAAGTACCAGTACTCAATGAAGTATAACCAGGAGAACATTCTGTATGGGAATTTACAGCGGCAAGTTAAAGACAGGTTATTGCAAAGCCTTTACAGATTGGATGTCATTATTTTATTGTACTTGTTAAATGTAATGATTTGCAATAACCTCATAAATTTTCACAATATTTTTTGTTCAATTTTTCTTTACGACTGACAAAGTTAAGAAAAATTAAAATTGCAATATACAAAATTGCACCTTATATTATCTGCCCAGCAATCAATGGCCTCTGGCAACAGTGACTCTACACTCAGCCATAAATCAAACCATGAACTTGAGGTCTTTTCACACCAATAGTGTGGCACTGATGGTTTATGGATGTGAGCTTCAAGCCGGCTTCCACCATCTCCAGGAACTATAGTTGACAAAAAGATGCTTTCAGTAAGCATTCAGTTAAGCTTTCAGTTAAGAGTTTGTTAAGAGGTATGTGGTGAGTTCTTTGACCCTCGGTGATGACTATGTATGTTTGTGTCTTTATTTGCTGGTCCTCAGCGGTACAGCCATTCTAAAGCTCTCTGTCTCCAGGCTAGCCTGAGAAAACAGCGGACATTTCGTGACACCACCACTGGTTTCACTGGAAACTGAGGTCTGAGAAGCGAGTGCCGAAACTCCATACTGATAACTCGTAACTACCCAGATCCGGGTAGTGCTTTTGATTGGTTAAACCAAATATCCCACATGGAACAACCAATCAAAAGCAAGACCTGGAAGGTGACGTGTCATCAGTAGTCTTTCTGAGCTTGTTCCTCGGACATCATTCTGTGGGGAAACCAGTGTTGGTGTTGCAGAATGATGCATGTTTTCTGAGGCTATCTCCAGGCTCCACCATCCTTCCCCCTCCCTAGCTAGCCCTCTTGCTCTCCAATTTTTCCCTTTTTCCCCACCCTAAACTTTTTTCTAATATGACATTACAAAACAGGGTTGACATAACTGGTCACCAGAAGAATATCAGCAATGATCCTTATCTTGCTGACTAATTCTGAGTGGTGCATTACATTTCTTTATGACTATATGAATATCTAGGTTTTTGGAACCTTCCATTCCAAAATCTCAAGAGTAATAATGTAACTATCAATGTTAATCTGGAGGGAGGGGAAAGCCAGGAAAAGGCCGGGGATTTGAACTTGAAGCAAATTTTTGGGTCAGTTCTACCCCAGGGCCATTATTGGTCAAAAGACAACAAATTCCCTGGACCCCTCCAACTAAGACTAGCGGTCAAGTGCGTTTCATTGAAAGAAGAAACCCACAAACTTTTTGAGAAAGCTGGATCTGTTTATTTTAACAGTTGTTGTCAAAATGCTCCAGCGAAATGTCACATCACAAACATCACGAAAGAATGTTTTCCACCTACACAGTTTAATGAATTTGCAGCTGTTAAACAAGCAAATTTACTTGCTTTCAAACTCAGGCAAAACATTTGTATCATTCAATCGTACTGAATAAGAGTTTAACTTCCTAAAACAATAATGTAAATGAATGGATGTACTCATTTGAATAGGAATAGAGAGGATAAACCAAGTCAAGCTCTCCTCGGCCGCCATCTTGCACAATATGCATAAAAAATACCCACATATCCTAACGGGAACAATGGCCGCCATCTTTTGAAACCAATCCTTAGTGACGTAACTAGGTCTCTTACAGCTTCCAATCCAAGATGGTGTCCGTAATCAGATGAAATTCAATTGCCCCCACCCCCAGGACTTGGTGATAATCAAAAGTCCCCCACCACGGGCTGACTTCCTTTGTCAAATCCCCGGCCTTTACCTCTCCTCCCCCCTCCAGATTAGGATTGATAGCTACAATGTAGGTTGACAGCTAGTCTGATACATGTAGCTATAAAGCATCTGCATTTTTTTACATCAGCTTAGACTACTTTTAAGTAAAGAAATGCATAAAAGCACGAAATAGGTGAATTTACGTGGCAAATGCAATGCAAATCTTAACCATAATATCAATTACCGGTATTTCATGACCCAATGTTTACACAAGCTTGATGTTTACGTTTTATACTGATTGTCTACCATTCTTGAGGCTTATTTTCAATAAAACATACCTTGTAATAGAACCACCGTATTGAAAGTCATCACCAAACCGAAACATTTCTTTATAAATTAGTAAAACATTGTCTAACGTAACGAAGTAATAGTGTCCATGCGCCTTACATCTATCGAATCGATTGTGCAGCTCGGAAAAACAACAGACAATGAGAAGGTAACACTAATGATAGCCATAAAACTTACCAATAATAACAGGAGTTTTTGCAGTCACAATGGTCAGGTTGCTGAGCAAAAAAATTAAAAGTTGAAGGTAAAACATCCTGGAGATGCCGGCTACAAGCCGAACGGCTCAAACGGCTCTTTTGTTTCTCTTTTGATGTCTCCTGATTTTCTACGACTGCGATATTTGCAGTCAGCGGCCGATGACACTCCTCTTCACACGCCCCCGTCGCCCCCTGTCATGACTGTCCCCTGTCATCCTCCTGTCCCTGTTTTTAGCTCCTTCTCAGGAGGTGCCAAAGAAGCTTTAACAGGGCGCAAAATATTCAGATATTTCAATCAAGTTGTTACTGTTGTCATGTTGTTCGAAACAGGTGGTGTCGTCATTCTCAATTACACACAGTGCTTTCGTTTATATTTCTTTTTGACTATTCTCTCACCTGATTATCCCAACTTATTCATGTACTAAGCCTTAGCCCCAAGAGTTGAGGCTCTGTTCAGTAGTGCGCTCTCTTCTTCGTGAAAAACGCTGGTTCATTAGTTCTTCATAAGTTCCCCTCTTGTATTGAAGTATAGCCGCCAGACTGAGGTCGGGCTGGAAATTGTTGGAATCCCACTTTCATGTTTATCAAATTGTATCTAGGCGGTAGATTTTTATTTTATTATAACTGAATCTTTTTTGCACGGCTCTCTAGAAGCTGTGGAAGAGCATGACTGTAATGAATGAGAGCGTGGATAAATAAAACTTGCTTACTTGCTTTATCGATCAACTTTGGCAAAGGTTTCTCTTTTTGGTCAGGTTGTGGACTCTTCTTTCAATACACCAAAGAACCTCCGGTTTTGTTTGCATCAACTGTTTCTTAAGAGCCAATGTCGGAAAATATCGAGAATCTCAAATCAGTTCCAAAAATTCTAATTTTGGCTGATACCACCCAAACATCCCTTTAGGGGAACTATTTCAAGAAACGATATTAAGAAATCCCCAAGCGCTTTACATTCTGAGAATTTTAGCAAAGTTCGAAAATTCGCAAAAAATACATCTTTTAATTCGGGAAACGGGTGCAAATTTCAACATATTTCAACGAAACAGTACAAGCGCGCCAAAGCTTCTATTGACTTGATATTACTCATGTATTTAGCAGACGTCCACAGCTTCAAGACCCCGTAAAAAGGTTTTGCAAAATAACTATTTTAATATAGTTTCTGGCTTTTATTGTGTGCGCTCTGATTTCGTGTTGTTTGGGCAGTCAAAATAACGCCCAACTTCAACCGTCAAAAGTCGATCCTGGTATGTCACAAATTGAAAAAACTACTATACCAAACGAAAAACCTGTTATTCTTTTAATTACACCTGAAGTTTTAGCTCTGCGAATTTAAACGCGTGCGAGTAATAAAATTTCAACTTGTGCCCCTCAAGTCGCCTGTCCGCGACAAGAACGGGAATGTAAACAAAGGAAAACATATGCAAATCGAGGAGAAAATCATACGGAAGTTATAACTTACCCCTCAAAGCGCAAAAAATTGATGGAATTCTGTTACCTTAACAGGTATTTCTATCTGAGAGACTAATAAAACGAAATTATCCGTCCAATAATAATAAAAAAGCTATAAAAAGGGCCGGAGGGCTAGGGTCATGAAATCGCCTCGGATGCATCGGAACTCGTGTGTATGGTTCCGGAGATAAAAAAGCTTCTAAAGAAGCTTTCAAAATGCACCATAGAGCAAGCAAACAATGTCAGTAAAAGTAGACTGATATTTTGAGGTATGATAGAAATGAACCATTGTAAGTTTATTTTTACAAGTGACCCTTAAAATTAAAAGAGATAAGAAATAAAATGACAGAGGCCATCGACAGTTCCATTTTAAATGGTCCGTCCCTTGGCTATCGTACTCAATGTTAAGTCCAAAAACCGAAACAAGATTCAACGAAATAAAACATATATTACAATAATCTTTAAAAAGTATAATGCTAACTTGAGAATTAGATTTCCCGCATCGCAAAGTTTTAATTATGTAAATACCAGGAATGTTTACTTACTGATCTTATGTCGTGTTACATGTTCCAAGTTCCACAGGAGAAGAGTAAAACCCTCCGTCTTGTTTATACATTTCATAAAAAAAGACTAACTTATTTGTTTACTAGAACTATAGATAGTGAGTTAATAAACCTCCCATAAACACAGAAAACGAAGAAGTCAATTCATCTCGTTTTTTTGGTGTTGTGTTACCTGTCACATTTTTCAAGTCACGTGTTTTGCTTGCTGTACACGGTTTGTGAAAATGAAATACAAAACATATTATTTAGTTATATCTCTTAAGGTAGTCACCTGCAAAACATCGCACAATTGTCAATGAATAAAGAAGGACTGTGCAATCAAAACTAACAGAATCTCCTGGAGCACACAAGCCATCTCCGTTTAAATTTTCATTAACAAAAACATCATCTTGTATTCAGAATTTCCCGCTGTATGACAGATCCAAATCGTAACTAACTTCTACTTTATTAGGCCATCCCCATAAAATGTTTCGTTTCCCGTCGCCCTCCCTCTCGTGAAGGTGGGTCGGTCGGAGGTGGAGGTCTAGGTGGAGGTTCTTCCCTGAATAGGGGTGCCAATCGTACCCATGCCGGAGCTGTCAAGCCCCTTTCCAGGGTAATTCTTCTTCCGACATCCCTAGAGTTAGGGAAAGGAAAGAAAGAAGAAGAAACCACGCAAGAGTCATGAGAGCTTTGGTGATATCTTTCAATGACCCTTAAGGGTATTAATCCTAAAAAGTGTTTGACACCAGTTAAAGAGGGCCCATGTAGAGTACCTCTTCGGGTGTGTGGTAAATCTCTGCCACGCACTGCTCTATTTTTATAGGGAAAGGGACAGATCATTAAAAAAGTTCTGGAGTGGGAAAGAATTACAAAAATATATTTAATTGCCCTGACGAAGTCTTTTAATATAGATAAAATATCGGCAAGAGTCGTTTTTTCCTGTTTTTTGAGGTTATATAAATTCTATATATATTCGTGCAAGGAAAAATTCTGAAAAAATACTTCATGCACGCCGAGTAGCCTTAAAAATACTCTCGCATTGGCCTAACAAAGTTCAAGCAAGGGAAATGTCAACGAAAAAGTATTCTTCGACATACGGCTCTAGAATACTCCACCCCCAACCCCCCCCCCCCCCCTCATAACTTTTGTAATGGTCCGTCTCTTACAACTAAAGTATTTGAGATTTTCGTAGGCTCGATTACCAGCAGTTGCTTAGGAAATGAGCCCGCGCTCCTCCTCCAAAAGTCTGTTCTCAGAGAGGAGGGAGCGGCGAAGCAGTTGTCCCTTTCGTAAACGGTCGCTGCCATTTTTAAGACACTTAGAAACTTTTTGACCTGTTATTGAGAGTGTTTCTATTAGAAAGAAAGAAAATCGGAACCCACGGTCAAACCCCACGGTACCTTTCCTATCCTAATCTCTCTCCCTTACCTCTCTACTTTTTGACTACCACATCGACCCGCCAAAATTCCGAAAAGTTTAACAATAGCAGCGGCCCAAACCGAGCCTAAGATCTCCACTTATTTTTCTTTACTTTCGTAAAATATCACTTAAAAAACGACCGATACAGATTGGTGCCAAGTAAAAAATGGGGACAGGACTTAGTCCCGGGAGGGGGGGTTCTCCCTTATACAAGCCATATAGGTATGTGCCGCCCCAAAGGGTAGGGTTTTTGGGCCTTTTTGGTCTGAAAACGGGTACACACTTTGCCCATTTTGGTACGGAATCGGGTATG
This sequence comes from Porites lutea, assembly GCF_958299795.1. Lineage (NCBI taxonomy): Eukaryota > Metazoa > Cnidaria > Anthozoa > Scleractinia > Poritidae > Porites > Porites lutea. Next base: position 2,527,592 of record NC_133202.1, on the reverse strand, counting down.
GTTTTCGAAGGAACTACGGGAGTGTATGAAAGTTTTTGTCGTTTCAATTCCAGATGAGAAAGAAAGAAAGATAATTATGCGAATTCGAGATGGATTTAATTTTTTTTGTTTACGCTTTAATCTAAGTAATGATAACATAATTTTTACCTAAAGGCCAGGTCTGAAAACGAGTATGGATTTTAGTGGTCGGGTCTGAAAACGGGTGTGGAAAATGACATTTTTTGGTCTGGAGTAGGGTCAGAATTAGGAGAAACGGGCGGCACACCCCCACCAAGAATTTTCAGGAGTACCCCTCCCCCCCCGGACTAGCGTCACCTATTCAGTACACAATTTCAGCCTTGGCTTTGGCATCCACAATTACTGATGGCTTCTTTGAGCAACTTCAGGTATGGAGCTTTACGGCGAATTGGTTGATCGGGAATGTCAAGATTGAGGCCTTGACAAATCACCTGAAGCAACGAAACCTTCAAGCTCTTTAATGTGTCTTCTTCTGCCATGGCACAGATGTTGTACTGGTCAAAAACAATGGGATGTTGGAGTGTGACAGTAGCCATCACTTGGTCTCTGGCCGTAGAAAAATTTATTTCATCTTCAATGGCGGTAAGGTCGGCTTCATGGGTGAGGGTCTGTTGGCGAGTTGTCGCGGAAAGGCGAGAGAAATATGAAGATATCTGCTGAGAGGTCAGAAATTCGGTTGATTTAAAAAGCCGCTCGCCATTCGAACCATGGGCACGTCTCATATCACGTGCTACAAGACTTGCGTCGACTTTCCGTCCAGTGGACTGACCAATGTTGAATTTAGCAGTGAGGTAGGCCTTCTGCTTTTCACTAAAACGGTACGCCTTCTTAGCTGGTCGCAACGCCCATCCCTCTGTTAAACGTTCTCTGGATTGTTTGTTTGCAACGCTGGTGGTTCTTAAGGTTGGCACGACACCGACACCCTCTTCTAAAACCTGCTGATAGCCAAGCTTAGCAAGATCCATAAGAGTGTGTTTTTCCAAGGACCGTATGCATTTCTCAGAGGACAGATGTTTCGTTAATGCCGAATGTCTTTGGAAAACCCTTGTACATCCACTCTCGGGGCAAGTGTATAAACCATGGTTGGTCTGACTCTCCTGTACGTCACTGGAACTCTTTCTTGTTTTGGGACACTCGTCGTCGTCAACATGCTTTTTCTCTTTATGGCCGAAAGACTTGAATTTTCCCGGAGAAAATGTAGATTCTAGCCACCCGTTTTCGGATTCTGTAAATAGGGAAATTTATAAGTGTCAAAACGACACTGGGTAAACGAATAAATTCAGTGTAGAGATAGATATTATTTTATTGTGTTTCAGTTTTAGGAGCTTTGTATGTATTGCTATATCGGTATTATTTTTTCCATTGCTCTTATTGCTTTTGAGTTGATCTCCCCGGTTACGTAGGGGTTTCTTAGCTATCCTTAAGTTTTTTTTAATGAAAATTTTAAAATAGTCGAGGGTCCCAAATACAAACAACAAAAACCAAAACTTTAAGACTGTGCGTTACCTGTTGTCGAGGTATCGGCTTTGATTTCTTTTCCTCTGCCAATGTCATATGCCCTCCATGCTTTGATACCACCTTCTGTAAACTCAAAGTTGTTGAGTTTACTGACATTGTGGATCTTCGCTGGTTCGCTGATTGGTGATGCCGTTCTGATTGCATCCAGACACGCTACGCGGACGCCATCAATTCCTCCATGTGAGACAAGAGCGTCTTTTAATTGAGTGGCATTCGTGACATCATGGCCTTCATTGATGAAAATGCGCACGTGAGCCTTACATGTGGCCGCAAGGCGATCTGCAGCTCCCTTACCGCCTTGTGGATCACTGAAATCAATGCGTCTGATCTGGACTCCTGTAGCACTCGAAACTACAGGGCACGCAAGGATCGTTGCGGACGAATGATAGCATCCAGCGTTGTCCTGCCGAAAATAGGCCTTCGTTACGTTTGGATACTCAGATTTGACAGAGCGAAGCACATCCTGCATGATTGATATCACAGAGGTACTGTCCTGACTGCACGACTGGATGATGTGAACATATCCTTGCCACTGTAACTGACTGTCAGATCTTCTATAGACCACGGAAATGTGCCAAGATATGCCACGCTTTCCGAACCAGTCAGACTGCGATTCTCGGTACCTCTGTGAGAGAAACTTCATTGCCCAGTCGTTGACAATCAGTACTGTCTCATTGTCAAGAAGGTCAAGAAAGTCCAGTCGGGCTTGGTCTTGATTAAATGATCGTAATATGTGGCACTGCCATGAACGGATGGCAAGCTTCGATGACTGCATAATGTAAATCGCTTCTTCACGCTCGTCATCAGATGAAAAATGGCAACAGTTAATGCGACTGTCAATTTCCCTTAAAGTTTCGTTTAGCGCTTCACACTGCTCACAGATATCTTCGTGATTGTGTTGGCACTGCACCTGGTAGTCTGGATCGCTAGCATCGCTCAATGAAAACGCTACACAGTGATCTGGTATGCTAGCTTCCTTCTCCAAATGCACCTGCAAACAAATCAATTCATTGCAAAAGCAATAAGCCTCATTTAATCAACTTATTTCGGGCGATCACCTACACTCCACAACAGCGGTTCACATTTTTTGCGCCTGTATGTGCTGGCTACCCAAGTTATACGCTTTTCACACAAACTTTTTCCTACATGGGAAGGGGATATAGCGATACTCAAGCTTACCTTACCTATTGATATAATTAATTTGCCAACAAGAAGTGCATTACCCTGGGTACCAGGGTTTTTTTCCGCGCGCGTAGGGCCTGCGGGAATCCTCGGCGTCGGCCGACGGCCGAAGTCTTGAGAAAAATGCGGCTCACTGTTAAGGCTTTACAGAAACCGGAAACCAGGCAAGAAAAGTCTCTCCCAGGGTAGAAGCGCTTTGGTTCTTGTAACAAAAGACTATTTTGTTTCACTCGTTACAAATTACAATGTTTGTAAACAGTGATGTCTCCTAGTATCTTATAGGTAACTAACGATTAGGCGGGAACTGAGGCGAAATGTACCTATACTTATCAATACTCCAAATTTATTAATGCATTAACCATCAAATTTTTCTGTTTGCTTAAAACATACCTTGTAGTCTCCTTTTAGATAAAGCTTAGCAGCTTTGAGGGACTCGATCATTCGTCTTTCCCAATCCATGTCACTTTCTACTTCATTTATTTGACGCACCAGTGATATCAGGTCATCAAATGCTCGTGTACCATCCGCGGCATAGTAATCGAGTCCCTGAAGAGACTTTCTTACTGACGCACTGCATTGAGACAAAATGCGCAACATCGTGCTTTGACTAAACGGCTTAAAGCCAGTCTCTTCACAGTACTGAGTATATTGACGCACGATTCGTTGAGGTATCATGGTTCTTATCACGTTGGGGACTTTAAGGACTTCACCCGTCGAAAGAGTCAACTGTTTCTGTCCGAACGGAAGATCTTGTACTAAATGTGGGCTTGTGATAAAGCACAGAAAATGATCTAACTGTTTTAGATCTACTTTTATTCTTGTTGACACCCGAGGAGGTACAGGTGCGCCACGACCAAACTGAAGGCGGTGCAGATTTGCCATAGAGTACCGGTACCTTGTTAGCCCTGGAATGAAGGTGGCTAAAATTTTAAAACCAGCAACACCAGTCATTACAGAAAGGATTTGTCGGCGGGTATCCCAGCTATCGGCGTTATTATACGCTTCTGTTAGGGCTTCTAGGTAACGCTGATCTGCTTGTGGGATATCTTCAATACCAAGCAACTTGTTCATGGAAGCTGTTGATGTCATGGCTCTCCAAATAAGGCCAGCATCTTCGGGAGAAATGGTTTTTAGCACTGCAGCTACGATGTCGCTTGATCTTCTTGTATACCTTTGTTTAGTGGATTCACTGCAACTGCTAAAGTCCAACCATTTTCTTTGAAGCGGCGGTATATTCCAAGCCACCAACAACTCATTCAGAAGGCTACGCTGCATTTCTGCGGCTGTTGCTTGAGAGGGAACAATTTCATCGCTTTGAGTAGACGCTGTGCTCCTGGTTTCAGGGCTTAAAAAGGTCTCATCAGCAATTTCTAACTTGCTTAATGCACCAAGGACAGCACTAGAGACATCACTATCTGCAGATGTCGACTCCTCAGTTTCCTACACATTTAAAATAAATAACAAATTAGAGAATCCTTTTAATTCCCATTACATTTTAAACCGGTTTGCCGCATTTTTCGATTTTGTAAGGATAAGAGGATAATACAGTTTGAGCCAATCAATAACGGAGAAATATTTTGAGTAAATAACCTATTTTATGGGCTTATCAACATACCAGCCTTGTATCACCAGTTTCCAAGAGTCCTTCTAAATTCTTTACTTCATCCCCACTTTCCATAGGTCCTTCTAACTTCTCCTCTTCAGCTTTAGCTTCCTTAGGTCCTTCTGATCCCTTCTCTATTGCTCCAGCGCCCATTAGATGTTTTTCCTCTTCCCTCGTCAGATGTCCAAAGCAAGTCGAGCAAATAGCTAATGTGAAATAATAGTATGTTAGAAAATCCTCGATTAAGGCCCCTAGGGGTGGCTTAATAGAGATGGGGGACTTACCCCCCTGAGGGGTGGCTTAATGGAGATGGGATTCTTCTTATGGGCTCCTGAACTTGGTATCAGTTTTCCATAAAGAACTCAAATGCAATGTGGAAAAGCTCAAGCGCAGGAAGTTGAAGGTCATGCGGCCGAGGATCAAAAACAAATCCGAACTTCCAGCTGGAGAATAAACCACCCCTGGATTCCATCACTTCCTTACCCAACCGCTGTTTGTTACTAACAGAGTCAAAGCGTTCAATCGCTCATAAGAATTTCAGTAAAATTACAAGACAAAACGTAAAAATCACTTACGCGATCCAACAACAATTAGCTGGCCTGTTTCCTTCAAAATAAGTGAAGATAGTTGACTGCTTATTCTGCGTGTTCCTTTCACTTTTGCTGACTTATGTGCGATCATTGGGCTTGGAACCGAACACATAGTTTTCCCTGTTCTCCATCTTATACCATATTCCGCCCGATGACGGGGACATATAGTTATAAGGTCATGAGACACATCCGGCGAAAAAATTCCTGATTAGAAAAAACCTTCGGAATTAGAATTATATTAGGTGCTGACAGAACATCAAAACAAAGTAAAAATTCAACCACGTGTCATTTACTGACCTGCACGAGCTAGTAGCAGTTTCCTTTCACTTTCCAACGATGGATCTTCACTGAGGCCATACATTTCCAGATGTCTCGTGATGTCTCGTTCGCATTTACCAAGAGGTATACATTCGTATTGACCAGGATATTCCTGGCTAACACCGCATTTAAGATTTCCATCAACAAGAGTCGAAAAAGTACACAACATTTTTTTCTTTCCACACACTTTCGTTATAAACGCTGTAGGTTATACCATGTGTCGATTATGCAATGCAGTTTTTTTTAGATTTCGACATACTGTACAGAATTAGGTGATTACGTGTACACGGGAAAGATTGCGTGAGCGGCTGCAGAGTAATTTATTCAAATCATCATACACGTAACTTGACACCAAGTTAGGAGAACCAACATTTGGCGCCGAAATCTTTTTACGGACGTACACTACAGATTACAATTTTCAGTTAGTCGCTAGTTTTAAGTCATTTTATTCAGGTAACCTTAAGAGCCTTACATCACGAGAAAGATATGAACACTTGCTAACACTGTGACTGGGTGGAGGGTATTACAGTAGTTTCTACAAATCCTGGACGAACGTCGAAAACCAATATTCGTGTTTCGTAATCTCAAAGCTTAGAGGTGGATGTCTGTTGAGGACCCTGCAGGAAGGTGTGTTCACCATTATTGTAAATGTTTGCTTTGAAATACTTTTTTTTTTTTTTTTTTTTTTTTTTTTTATTTGCTTTACTTAACCCAATAATTACAATATTGAACACTGCTTACACTGCTTACATTATTTACAACATTCATACCATACTTACAATACTGACAATACTTATTGCTTACATTGCTAACAATACTACTGTTTTCAAACATTATTACATTTCGTATGCTTCAAGTACACAGTTGCATCGGAAGAAACTTATTTAAGGATAGTTGGCGTTATTGAGGCAGGATAAGCTACGGATGAAAGACATAGAGAATATCAGGGGGCGTTGGGAATAGCGCCATGGTAGAAACGATAGTTTCTACGTGATGTCGTGTAGAAATGACCATTGTTTGGGCAGAACATTGTTTGCTTCTGCTTGTGCTTGTATGTTGTAAATTGTCTTTAGGTGTTTGAGAAATCCTTGCAATAGAGGTATAGCTTCTTTTGTTTTGCAGAGCCAGATATAGTGCCTGGCAATAAGAAAACAAAAGTTGATCTGGCGTTGAAGTTTAGAAGAGTCTGATCTCAGGCCTAGTGAAACAGTCATGTCTGCAGAGTAACTATCGGGAATAATTTGGCAAAGTTTTAATCGCGTTATGATGCTCTCCCAGAAGAGCGCCGTTTTGGGGCAGGACCAGAAAAGGTGTACGAGTTTTTCTGGTTCTTTTTTACAAAAGGAGCAGTTGGAGTTTTCTTTTACTCTTATCTTAGTTAAGAAAGCGTTTGTTGGTATTCTTCTGTGCAGCAATTTAAATTGAAATTCCCTGAGTTTTATGCTTTTTGTGATTTTATGAGCTAGCTGGTAGGTCGCACCCCACGTTATTTCGTTTTGACCTAAGTTGCAGTCTTGATTCCATTTTTGCTGGCTTGTAGTAGGGGGGGCACTTTTCTTTGTAATTAATTTGTCATACACCAACTTGCTTGCTTTTTGGGCTTTCATTAGTTTTGTCGAAAAGCTTTCGTAACTATTACCTTCGTTTGTGTGGTCACCTTGGTTGAATGTGTTGCATAGCTTTTTAAGAGCAGAAATTATTCCACAGTATGCCAAGGGTTGGACCTTGATGTCGTATTTGTTTAAAAGTTCTGGTGGAGTGAGGAATTTTCCTTCTCTGTTCCTTAAGTGCTTAACTTTTGTGATGCCTTTACGATACCATTCTTTAAAGAAAATAGGGCTGTCGTTAATCCTTACAAGTGAGTTGTACCATATGCCTTGTTCTGAAAGCTGGCTCTCTGATGTTATCCTCTCTTCAAAATTGATTTCTGACCAGATTAGGAGAATTTCCTTTAAGAAACTGTCTTGCGTTTTGAAGATATTAGCTATGTCTATCTTATTAAGGTTGCTTGTGAACGGTAGGGTACACTCAAACTTTTTCAGTTCAAGATCTAGAAAAAGTTTCCATTTACCCTGATTATCTGTATCCAGGTACTTTTTTATCCAAGTGGTTTTTAGCGCTTTATTGAAAGATAGTATGTCAATCATTTTGAGGCCACCTGCTGGGTAATTGTTAATCATAATATCTCGCTTTATTTTATCGCCCTTTCCGTTCCAAAGGAACAAGTAAAAGAGCTTGTTAATCTCGCTAATTATTTTTTTGTTTGTGCACAAGGGTGCCAAGACGTACACAATTTGAGAAGCTACTAAGCTTTTCAGAACAGTGATCTTCCCACTTAAGGTTAATCTACGGTATTTCCAGTTGCTTAGAATATTGTTAATTTTTTCCAGTTTTTCCTTATAATTTAGAAGTACAGTGTTTTCAGGGTCTGTCGTAAACCAAACGCCTAAAGATTTTACTTTGTTTGTTTGCCATCTGAAATTTCTTTCTGGAAGAAGAATTTCTGTTTTTCCACTATATGTTCCGATCCAAATTGCTTCTGTTTTTTTACTGTTGAGTTTGAGACCCGAGGCTTCTCCAAAATCGTCAAGTGTGTTGAGAGCAGCTGAGAGCGACGTTTGTGAACCATTCAATATTAAGGTTGTATCGTCTGCGTATTGACTTATTTTAATTTCCTCTTGGTTAACGTGTATTCCTCTGATATTGCTGTTTCTTTTAAAAGCCTTGGCTAAGACTTCGACTGAAAGAACAAATAGATATGGAGACAACGGGCACCCCTGCCTGACCCCTCTTTCAATTTTAAAGAAATTGCTTGTCCAGCCGTTGTTTAAGAAGCAGCTCTCTATGTTGCTGTAAAGGCATTTGACCCAGTTTACAACACTTGGGCCGAAACCGAAGTATTGAAGAGAATTTATGATAAAAGGCCATTCAATCGTGTCAAACGCCTTTTCGAAATCAAGAAATAATAATAGCCCTGGGATATTTTTTTCTTTGGTAAAACGAATAACATAGTCTATTAATCGTATGTTCTCGCCAATAAACCTGCCTTTCATAAAGCCAGTTTGATCACAGCTGATGAGATCGGGAAGAACCTTTTTCAGCCTGTTAGCCACAGCCTTTGCTGCAATTTTGTAGTCGCAGTTGAGAAGAGTAAGCGGTCTCCAGTTTTTAATGAAATACGGCTCAGCGTCTTTCTTGGGAATGAGTTTGATTACTCCTCTTCTTTGTGTGATGGAAAGCTGACTCGTTTCGTGCGCATAATTAAGAGCATTAATCAATAAGTTTGATATGTTTGTCCAAAATACTCTATAAAATTCTGAAGGTAGCCCATCAGATCCAGGGGTTTTTCCCTGTTCCATGGTTTTCAGGGCTGCAAGGCATTCCCTTTCAGTTAGCAGGCCTTCACAGTTGTTCCGTTGTTCGTCATTCAGGACGGTGTCGTTTTCGTGTTTAAAAAAATCATATGTGTCAATTAAATTGTGTATATTTCTGTTGGATGTATATAGATTCATAAAAAAAGATTCCCCTTCTGCTAATATTTCCTGATCCGAAGTAATAAAGTTATTTTCGTCCACTTTAAGTTGGCTTATAATGCCTTGCTTATAGTGTCTCTTTTCTAGGTTGAGGAAATATTTCGTATTTTTTTCTCCTTCATTATGCCATTTAATTTTAGCTCTCAATATGGAACCTTTCGTACGAGTCTCAATAATTCTTTCTAACTCACTCTTTAGATCATTCAGTTGTTCTGCAAGTTCAGAATTTTCTGTTACGCTAGAGTCTCCGTTCTCCATTTTCGATTCTAGTTTGGAAATTGCATGCTCTAGTTCTGCCTCACGGCCCTTTGTTTTCTTAGTTTTATTCATTGCGTATTTGAGCGATTTTTCCCGTATTTTAAGCTTAATCATGTCCCACAATAGAGCAGAGTTTACCATGTCATCATTTTCATATTCGTCTTGAACTTCCTTAATCGTTGTCTTAATAAGATTAACATAAGCAGTTTCGGTTAAAAGAGAGGTATTTAATTTCCAAAGGCCGGGTCCTCTGCTATTTGCATGAAGAGACAGATCTAAAGTAATCATGGAATGGTCTGTTTTATATCCTGGCACTATATCGGTGTTAGTGACGTCCCCAATAACGCTTTGGCTTATTAAAAAGAAATCAAGTCTACAGTAAACCTTAGGTTGTCGTTGTCTCCAAGTGTACCTTTTGTCATCTGGATTGTGAATTCTCCAGACATCGAGAAGATCTAGGTTCTCTGAAATTTCTTGAACGGTCTTCAAGCTATTTTGGTGAGTTTTGGCAATGCCACCTTTTTTGTCATTTTCGATGTTAAGAACAAGGTTGAAGTCACCGCCAATTATTATGTCTTCACAATTAAAATTTAAAAGATGATCGTAAAAGTTTTGAAAGAATGAAGGTTTATCCTCGTTGGGAGCATAGATGTTAGCGAGGGTCAAAAGCTTTTCGTTAGCTTTTAAGTCACAGATAATAAATCTCCCTGCAGGGTCGGTGTAAAGTCTTTGGAGCTGAAGGTTAAAATTATTGTTAAAAAGAATACATACCCCTGCTTTGTTGCTTTCAAAAGAGGTGAAGTAAGCTTGATAGCCCCATTCTGCTTTCCACAAGTGATTTGTTTTTTCTATACAGTGTACTTCTTGGAGCATGCATATTGATGGCCTTTTGGCGCGAAGCCAATTAAATACTTCTCTTCTTTTAGCGTCATCCCTAAGTCCCCTGACATTCAATGAAGTTATTTTCAAAGTCACGATTTGTTCAAGTCTTTTGTAATAAACGTTGTCTCGACGGGAAAAAAACATGTGCGCCTCAATAAAGGATTTGCATTCTTTCTATTAGGTGTAAAATGATTGATGCAAAAGGTACTCGATATTTTAAACAAATAATGAAGACTAAAACGTGCATATAATATTAGACTGAAGCAAATGATCACAAAAGGTAAATTAAACAAAATAACACTTTGAATAAATAAAAAAGAGTAGCGCAAAAACAAAGAACAGAGCATAGACAAATTTGTAGTTAGTAAAATTAAATTACTTTGGCAGCGAGAAATTTGAATGGTTGATAAGACGTCCCTCTCCAGACTTAACGTAGATTATTTTGCCTGTTCAGTTTATAATTGATCTAAGTCCTCTTCGGAAAAAATTCTAACAGGGGAGCCATAGGGTGATGTCTTAACAAAAATCTTACCATCCAAAGACCAAACACTGAGTAGAGTACCCTCTTGTCTTCTCTTGTTCGCTTCTTTCATGATTCTACGCCTATAAGCCGTGAGGTTCTCGTTTATAAAAATACGTTGTCGTTCCTGTGCATTTGAAGGGTAGCTGGGAAATAGATCTTTGATTTTGACATCCTTTAGTTTGGTGCGTTCTTTGTAAAGTTTCGATTTCACTTTATGATTGCAAAATTTCACTATAATGGATTTGCCCCGATTCAGCTTGTGTGAAATCTCTATTTCTTCAGGCTCTATGGTGATATTTAGGGCTTCAGCAACCTTGATGACCGCGGCCTCCGTACTGGGATACGCATCTTCTGGAATTCCATGGATTTCCAGCGAGTTCTTTCGAGTGTATTGTTCCAAATCATCATGGTGTTCCCACAGTCGATCGGATTCTTCTTTTTGCTTTCCTAGATTCTCCTTTGTTGTTTTAAGCTCGTTCCTTGTTGAGGCTAGCATGTGTTTTAATTCTTTGTATTCGTCCTTGGTCTTTTGCAAGGACTCTTTCAAATCTTTAAGCTCCTTCTCGTAGAAGTTGGCAGATTCTTTTAATTCTTCGATTTCCTTCTTCAGCGTTCGATTTTCGCTAAGAACTGCAGCTATTTGGATTTGTATGTCGACCAGTAGAGCCTTGATTTCAAGAAGGCTAGGCTCTTCTTGTTCCTTGCCCGCTTCAATCGGTTCTTCAACATCAATGTTTTCCTCGGCCGCCATGTTGGATTTCTTCGGATTTCTTGGTTCGTCTTCGGTTGAGCCACGATCACCTCTTTTATTCTTTCTGGGAGGCATTTACATTGAAGAAGGTAGATTACATCGTCAGGGAGCCAGATAGTGTATTTTCATAGGAGTAGGTGCCAGAGAGGGGTCATCTTTGGCAATGTTAGGCAGACACGATGAATACACGTCCGACCGCTGCGATTTCCCGCCAAAAGTCCCCTGCTTTGAAATACTTGCATCTTAATGCCTTTTAGCTTTGAGCACGAACAATCTCTTTTATTTGGGAAACAATTATTACGGTCCGCTTAGTGTTTGTTTGCGGTCTTGATAGCCGCTTTAATTCCATTTTGTTGAGAGGTCCGGATTTACAATAGTTTTGACTTGGGTTTCATAGTTCATTTTTATCTAAGTAACTTTTTTTTTCTGACATAGTTTGCAATGGGGTTTTGAAGTTGACAGAAATGATTGATAGACCTGATACTTCAGTACCGGGAATTCACCCGATCAAAATTTGTGAGCAATTGCATTATTTTTTTGGCCCATCACTCTTTTTTATTTTTTTCCTTGTTTTAGATTATTCGACGAACAATTACGCTTTTGTAGCTTCCCAGGTACCAATAATTGATTAGATAACAGAATTTTCATCAATTTTTTGCGCTTTGATGTGCTAGCTATAACTTCCATGTGATTTTCTCCTCGATTTGCATATGTTTTCCTTTGTTTACATTCCCGTTCTTGTCGCGGACAGGCGACTTGGGGGGCACAAGTTAAAATTTTATTTCTCGCAAGCGTTTAAATTCGCAGAGCTAAAAATTCAAGTGTAGTTAAAAGAATAACAGGTTTTTTGTTTGGTATAGTAGTTTTTTCAATTTGTGACATACCAGGATCGACTTTTGACGGTTGAAGTTGGGCGTTATTTTTACGGCCAAAGCAACACACAATCAGAGCGCACACAATAAAAGCCAGAAACTATATTAAAATAGTAATTTTACAAGACCTTTTTATGCGGTCTTAAAGCTGTGGATGTCTGCTAAATGCATGAGCAATATCAAGTGAATAGGAGCTTTTGCGCGCTTGTACTGTTTCGTTGAAATCTGTTGAAATTTGCACCCATTTTCTGAATTAAAAAATGTATTTTTTGCGAATTTTCGAACTTTTCTAAAATTCTCAAAATGTAAAGCGCTTGGGAATTTCTTAATATCATTTCTTGAAAGAGTTCCCCTAAAGGGATGTTTGGGTGGTATCAGCCAAAATTGGAATTTTTGGAACTGATTTGAGATTCTCGATATTTTCCGACATTGGCTCTTAATTATTTCACTATTTTACAAACAAAAAAACATGAAAACGTTTTAAAAACATGACTGAATGAGGGAAACTCAAACTCAATCTCTCTTTCGGCTTTTGCTGGAAAAAAGAAAATTGCACTAAGTGGGCCCGGTGTGTAATTTTTTTTCTCAGCTGTTTCATGAAAAACATGAAACTCTTCTACTTGCAGTGTTATTAATTTGAGGCAAAAAAAGAGCCAGAGTTCAGGCTTCTGGGGTCCGTTTCTCGAATATTCTCGGCCGGAACTTTTCGAGCCCGAAGCCACATATTTTAAAATCAAAATCTGACAAAGGGTGGACTCTAGCTCCCTAACAAGCCCATTTTGTTTCTTTATCTGTTAATTTTATTGTGTCATTTTAAAAACAATGAAAACCCCGATTTAGACTATGTTAATTTTTTTACGGCGCTTGTCCTGGGCCTTCCGGGCTTATAATGGCATTATCGTTCTACCCGGTAGCGTATCTGTTTCTCGGAAGGGTGGGGCCCTTTTCTTGAATGCCCCGCTGAGCGCTTAGCGCGGGGCGTTCAAGAAAAGGGCTTCACGCTTCCGAGAAACAGATACGCTACCGGGTAGAACTATAATGCCATTATTACATCTGGGAAATTATGGTTGCCTTTCATTTAACTACATGGCAGCATATCCTACCCTGTACAACCACGTACCCGTAGACAAAAACGACGTATCTTGTCGGGGGCCGGCCGGCCGGGCTCCCTTCGGATCCGGCGGTAAGGTCACTTGATCACGTGGTCTCACGCCTGCGTAGTAGCCGTTAGTGGAGACTTAACTTTTTCTTTGTCCTTTGCCTTTTGGTGCGAGAGCGACACTTAGAAAAATTTTCGATCAATTTTTGTCCAGAATGAACGGAGAAACCACCCAGCATCTCACGCAAGTAAAACATGTAAGAGTAATCTTTTGACATATTTTGGTTGAGATATATTTCGTGAATATTGCTACGTTCTCTGTCGATTTTTCTCGCTTCATAAGAGGCTTTGTGGCTAAGAGCAATATTTCTTTCAGTCGGCGACTGACGAGGTTTCTGAAGACGATGACGTTCCTTTGGTAAGTGCCGATTCCTTTCTTCCTAGAAAAATTTCTCTGAGTAAAATATTGACTGTTTTTATAATTTTTATCTTACTCTGGTGAGATAACTACTGATGGACTGATTGTAATCGTGACTTGTCCGATTTCAGGCGCAGAGGAAACAAAAGCCGGTGGAGAACGAAGGTAAGTTTTGTAAGCTTTAGTTCGACCGCTCATTCAAGTTTGAATCAGTAGTTCACAACCCATTCACTCCAGTGATTTCTTTCTTACTGAAAGCTGCTGCAATTTTTGGCAATCGTGTTTTATGGATCAAAACCTGGAAAAGTATCTTGATGTGTTGAATAGTCTCTTGATAAATTTTCGTTTATTCACGGGAGCACATGTAAGCGGTTTAGTCTAACTCCTTTGCTTGGCATGCCAGCAATCTGCCTCTGCCCATTTCAATAGGAAGTTTTAGAATCTTTGCCTATCAAAATGCCATCATCAGCTTTGGGATTCAGCTTAAAAGAGAGAAATCGGCGGAGAAAAAGACAGAATTTTTAACCTGAATTTGCAAGTCTTATGGGATTCAAAGGCTGGTGTAAATCAAAAGATGTCGATTTCATGTCCATTTTGGTGATCGGTACTACATTAACAGGCTCAATTGTTTCCGCTGCGTTCGTTGTCGCTCAGATCAGTTTACTCAAACTTTAGCTTATTTTCATAAATCGTCCTGTCTGAGTTGTGAAAATCTGCGAAATGCTATCACATTTTATCCGTTTACCCATGAAGACACTATAACAGAAGATTTTACTTTTCTTGTCGGATTTCCATGAAACGAACAACGTTACAAGTTGTTTCATTTTATGCCATTGAGTTCCCAACTAGAAAAAAACACGATAAGGTCATCTTGATTTCTGTAACTTTTTGTGTAGGACCCGACAAGAAAAAAATCAAGCTGGAATCTTCGCACGTAAGTTATCTTTTAATAGTTTCACTCACCGACCCCGATTCTTTACCGTCATCTCCTTGAATCTTCGTTGTTCCGACATTTTCAAAAGTTACGATTCTTTCTAATTTTCATTTTTAGACGGTTTTGTAACATCCGTATTCACTCACTTTTCATTTTTCCTTCATGTTGATTCGATCTACATTTGTACACCTCTGGATTTGCTTTTGCCTTAAGAAGGACGTAAAAAGGTGAGCTCGAATAAATAAATCTGTTTAGTGAAACGGGCCATGTTTTCTGTAGAACAATGAGATTCCAGGATGACAATTGGCTGCTGTCTAGGGGTGGGAAAGGACTTTCTTTTTTTGTCCCTAAAGATGAAGGGGTGTTTTTACAGTAAAAATAATGGCCCTTTGAGAAAATATTTCACGAATAAAATTGTGTACCGCCAGCATGTAGGTGGAGTTCACTAGGGTTATTTATTTTCTTCAAACTATTCCTAAACACAACTGTATCCACAAATTATTGAGGGTAACAGCTTTTAGTCATTTCAGGATGAATTCAGCTGGTATAATGATGATCTCTACATTGTTGGTAGCTACAGTGTCAGTCGAAATTGTTGGGACACTTTGCTGTCTTCTTGCCCTCCCAATGTTGGTGTGCAAGATTTGGTGAGTTAACAACGATAAACAACATTGGGAGGACGAGGAGACGGGCCAGAAGCCAAAAAAACAGCGTTGGGTGGAAGTGTCCCAACTATTTTTGTCTGAGACAGTAGGGTTTATGCATTTTTCCCTTCAATTCCTCCATGCAATGTTATTATCTACATGTTAAAACCATACGCTGTCTTCATCCCTTGTTGCCAGTGTTAGACTGTGCCTCAGAAAAACATATTTAATTTAATTAGCACATTGACATAAGTTTTGGACATTGTGATAGATTAAGCGTGGGCAATAGAGTTGGATATTTTACTATTACCTTATAAGTCAATTTACAAGGAGGGAGGAGAGGGAGTAGGGCTTCTAAAGCATTAATGAACTACATCTTTAAGTGATCAAGAATTTAAGAGATAATACCATTAATACTAGCAGATAAGCAACCCCTTTACCACCAAGTTTCACTTGAAATTGTCCAGCGTGAAGCTAATTTTTGAGAACATCTTGAAAGAAATAGATAAATCTCTGTTAATCACCCCTTCTGTCTCAAAAAAAAAAGAAAGTGATCAGCGATTGTTCTACCTAATGATATAAAAGACTACTCTTTTTTCCAAAAATGGGGTTTTGGGTCGATAAACAATCACTATAATTGCTCCTCCAATATTGCTTAAGACTTTGACAGAGTATCTGCTGGTATTATGTAAATAGTATAAGTAGCATCATTGAATGTGTTCTGAGCAATCTAATAATTGTCCAATTTTGAATTCTTAATTCTGCTTCTACATATATTTTGTTCAGTTCATCAAAACCCATGAAGCTGAATGCAAGCATCAAACTTCACTCCAATTCTGCATTGAAGCGTGATTCAACAAAATCACCTGTGAAGAAATCTCCTTTGGACAAAAGCCACCACCCCCATAATACTGCCATTAAAAAGGAAGCTATATCACCAGTGAGTTTTGTAATTTTTATTTTGCTCTGTACTCAGCCAAACAGAAGAAAATTCAAAATAAAAACTGCGTTGTACAGCATGGAAACCTATTATGCTATGGCCCTATAAATGCAGAACCAAAAAGGTGTAAGCCTGAGAAACAGCCAACATTTTGCAATATCACCACTGGTATGATCCTGATGAAATGATCAAATACCTGGGGAATGACTGCAGAAATTTCATACTGATGACCTACATGTAACAGTATCACTACCCAGATCTAGGTAGTGACCATCATTAGTATGGAATTTCTCTGCTCTTCCTCAAACATAATTTTGCAGGGAAACCAGTTGTGGTGTCGCAAAATGACCACTGTTGCCTCAGGCTTCAGAAGTGTAAGAAAGCATCAGTCCCCTGACAGGATTACATCAGTCAATATTATTAGAATGAAAGGAGGGGAACAATTGCCTTAGCAGTAAGGAGGTCACTACTGTAGCCAAGTATGAAAAAAGGGCATTAAATTTAGCGATTCAGGCATTCTCGACCTCCTTATGTTTAAAAAAGTTTGAACTTTTTATTAACCACAGCAAAGCAGATACTTTAAACTGTACATGCAACTGTATCAATGTATTCCTGCCTCAGAAATCCCACTCTAGAGTACAGTGTAGCCACAGATTGTCCTGGTAGTCATCAATTTATTTGTTGATTCTACCCTTTTTCAGGTAAAACAGTCACAACATGCATCAGGCCATGCTGAAAGTGATGATGATGATGACGTCCCCTTGGTAAGTTACTTTATTTAGATAACGAAGTCTGAACAGGTGGATCTGATTATCACGGTTGTCACTGAGATGTTATGTTGCTGGGTAAATACAACAAGTTGGCAGGGAACCAAACAGCTGGGGGTTTCTTTTGCATTTATTTTTGTTCTATTTTCCTTTAAAAGTAGCTGGGGACCACGTTGATAATAGCCCGGGGAAATCCTCGGCCCCCGCCTCTTAATGACAGCTCTGGATTATCTTTAATAAATTTTATATATTTTGAACATAGAACAAGTCCACTCTCTCCCTAGTTCTTCACTATATTTGATTCTGTTAGAATTCATAAGTGAGCTATTACAAGATCCTTAGGTTTTGTAAAACAATGTGAGCTGATTAATCTCATGTTTTCTTTTAGGCTGCCAGGGCCCAAATGAAGTAAGTATGTTGTATTATTCCTTATCGCTTATACCATATAATTATATAGTGTGCTTGATCAGAGTTAAAAAGAGCCTTTTCTCCAGACAGTTAATTTACTGGACACTTTTGCCACTGTGATTCAACACACTCTGACTATTGTTTTTGACATTGCAGTGGATGATATGATGTCCTCTTTTTTCAAGAAATGTTTTATAATTTTTAACACTTTGCATTATTGAACATGTTACAGGCAGGCAGAGGCGGATAAGATTAAAACTGAGAAGAAAGTTGCCACACCCAAACCAGCTAAATCAGCATTGAACAGTTCAGTGGATGAAATGAAAAAAGTGGTCAAATCTGATCAGCACGAAAAGGTGAAAAATGGAAAACCTCTTAAACTGGAGAAAAAGAAGGAGAAGAAGGCAGCAGATGTTGCAAAAAAGCATGATTCAGTGAAGAAGGAAAAAAAGTCAGAAGGAGGAAAGCCTTCAAAGAAGACAGCAGACAGTGATGATGATGACCAACCTTTGGTGAGAATAGACTTCTGAATTTTCAGGTTTACTAGTCCTTAGCATTTCAAAATTGTATATCGTTATCCACTACACAATGTAGACCTTAGCATTCACGGATACATTGCTTTCCATTGGATAAGGGTTAAAGAAGCTACTTTTGAAGCACCTGAGGCCTAATTGATCCAAAGAGATCCCTTACAACAAGCATAAGGGACACTACTTTCGAGGTTTCAGAGCTCTTTACTTGCAGGTTTTCAGCTGGCCTGCTGCTGTGCATTGGCCTGTGGGTATTAGCTATCGAATTTTACCACTTCATCTTCCAGAAAATGCTTGAGTTTATTAAAATCTAATGATATTGATTTTGGTTTTTACTTTCATATTGTTTCTGTGGATGACTATGACAGTCTGCTAGGTATGTATTTGTCTCTAAATCTAATACATTTAATTTATTTTTGACTTTGAAGGGGCAAAAGAACTTATTAAGTGTTTTAAAAAAAATGAATAAAAATGAGCACTGTTCATCAAAAAAAGCATATCAGAAGAAGGCACTATAGGAAGGCGGCATTCTGAAATTCAGATTAACCATGTTTTTTTATTTATCTGTGACAAACACTGCCAGGGAAAAGTCATATGCTATCATGATCATTTCATCTGGTGTGGCACCGAGGTGGGGAGGGGGTCGGAGGGTGGGGAGGATAAGCTGATGTTTGGCTAACCAAGCTGTACAAACATTTGATTTATTCCCAGAGTTAACAAGACCCCCGCAAACAAGAAGCAAGTAAAACCAACATCTAGTGGGTCATCTGGTCAGAAGAAAGATGCTGCAGCCTCGGTGTGTAATTTTTTGTTTTTATGTGCTTTTTTTGCTTCTTAATGGTCATATAAAGGAGGATACTCCCCTATTTGGGGCCAGAAAAATAATTATTAAAAACCAACAAACATGTCATTAACAAAATATTGTACATGTACTACTTTAAACACTTTTATAACAAATGTTCTCCTTCACCAGCGCAAGAGAAAGAAGAGTGCAAGCAATGAAAGTGACAGCGATGAAGACGGTAAACCATTGGTAAGATAAATTCTATACATAAGAGCTAGTGTGGAGTGTACGTGGTAAATAAAGATTGAATGTACAGAATTTCATTTTATGATCCCTGTTTTAATCAATGACAACGGCGTCACACTTTCCCTTGCATGGTTGGTACAATCTTGGAAAGGTCTTGAATTATAGTAGTTGTCTTGAAAAGTTTTTGATTCGGTTTAGGGCCTTGAAAAGTACTTTACATGTATTTCTTTATTAGGTCCCTTGGCCCTAGGTTATATCAAGGTTCCACCGTATGGTGCAGTGATATCAAGCTACAGTCTGTAAAGTACAATCCATGGATCATGCTAAAAATAATTATATTATAATGCTTCATTTCAGGCCAAGACTGCCAAGAAAAGTTCTAAACCAGCAAAGAAAGAGAAAACAAGTGGGTCAGCTAAAAAGAAACCCAAGGAAGAAAAGTCTGAAAAAGAGGTAAATAATTAATTGTAGCTATGCATGTACATGTGCATGCAAGTAGAGTTTCATAGGGCTGCATGTTAAGTGATTGCATGGTGAACCCCTTCAAGGATACTGGAAACTTGTAAATGTGATGTGATTCCACATTGAGGGATGAAAAATATAACATGTCTGAACATCGGGTTGATCATCCATTTGGTCTAATAACAATGACTGCACAATAAGTTGTTAATAATTATTATCGTGATCTTGACTCATCTGATGTTTTATTATTGCTACGAAGGAAAAGGGAAAAAAGAAGAAAGAAGAGGAAAAGGAAGTTTGGAAATGGTAAGTTAACGATGATGCGCTCGCAGACTTTTTGTTTTGCTGAAAATCAAAAAGAACATGTTACATTCAGCTGGGCAAATAAAAGCTTGCATGACATTGACAATTGTTCTAAAGTTGTGTTTGTGTAGTGTTTGGAAGCCCTCAATGCCCCCCTCTGAATGGGAGACTGCTCTCGATCTCGAACTTGCCTGGATCATCTGGGAAATGTGGCAGAATGTTACAGTCAATGTTGCAACTGTATAGTTACATTTACATATAATATCATGTTGCAACATCTATAACAGACTTTATTCACAAGCTCCTAACTAAAGCACTACTACGAGGAAATATAAAAATAAAATTACAATAAATCGAAATGGGATAGGGTATTGTGATGTAAAGTATTATTTTACATTGATCCTTAAGGTGGGAGGAGGAACAACTCCCAGAAGGCGTAAAATGGCTGCACATGGAGCACAAGGTATGACGTACATGTATTGCTCTTTGAAAAACTCATTATTTTACTTTTGGCCGAGTTATCTGTGAAAAGTGCAGGGAAAAAAGAGAGAGAGAACAGGGGATAAGGGGTAGCATACTGCTTACACTGAGATAACTGAGCCATGATGATACACTACAATGTAAGTATATTTTGCAAATCTAAGCTGTTTCCACAAGTGCAATATTATTATTATTATTATTATTATGGCCATGTTTTTGTTATAATGCTTTGTCAATCTGGCACAGAACATATATCTTTAATCCTCTTCTCTTCTTATCCAGGGACCATATTTTCCACCTCCATATGAACCTTTACCTGATGATGTCAAGTTTTATTATGATGGTGAGGGTTTTTTTATTTTCCCTTAAAAGAGCTATAAATTTTTGTGAGAACACTGGTAGTTACGGAATATGACTGCATCATAAATACATGTAATGTGTTTAAAGTCAGTACCAGTTTTAATTAGTATCTTATGGATTTCAAGAAATTAAATGATTAAATAATGCTGTCTTACATACAGTATCTATTTTGTTTTTTTACAGGTGAACATATCAAGCTTAGTTTAGGGACAGAAGAGGTAAAAGTTTGTTTATTGGAGATACTAGTTTCTTGTTTGTTAATCTGATGCCTCAAGGATCATAGTGTCCTCTCCTTGTTATGGCTCTTGAGTGGAATGTTTTTGAAATTACTTCTGTATGTTGATGTAAACACTCCTTGATCTATAGTTAGCTTTGCAATGAAATATTTATGTGCGCAGTCATTACAAGAAGCGTTTATAAGAATTGAGGAGCTCCTGTTTGTATTATTGTTGTTCTTATGGAACTACATCCATTATTTCAATTTTCTGCCTCTAATGGGTGAAAAAATTATTTTCTGGTCAGTGACAAGCAAGGAATTCAACTGGTTTTAGTAAGAATAATTGCTTGCATGCAGGCTTTTTTTGTTCATGTAATTGGTCGAGCAATTTCTCTATCTAAATTTTCAACTCCAATTGACTGCCCCTGTTTCTCCAAGAATGTTAATACATAAGTGTTATTGACCAAGCGCAAGGTCAAGGTGGCTGGATATTGGCCAAGTTCCTTTTAAATTACGTTTTGCATTGATAATATTGCGTTTATGCAACAGGATGGCAGAAGAAAGAGGATGGCAAAATACTTGTGTGTGACAATCATGTTCTGTGGTGATCTTCACTCAAGAATTAATTTTTTTTGATCTTTAACAAAAAGATAAGATCTGTTTAAAGGAAGATGAAGTTTGAGGCAAATTTTTATCCAAACAAAATTAGTGTCTTGTTTGTCACACAAGATTTGTCGTTTTTTTAATTATATTGCTGTCTTGTCCTGATGCCTAAGTTCACTATAATAATGTAAAAAATAGATCCAGTTTTCTTGACTGAACAAGCTAGGTCAATCAAGCCAATCAGAACACAGTATTTGCCTCATCTTGCCTGCTTGTGGATTCAGCCATATAATGAGTCAGAGTATATTTCTTACACATATGACTGGTTACAGCTGTACTTAGTAATAAAACGGTTAAGGAAACAGAGTTACTGAAGGTGTTGTTTTCTAGGTGGCATCATTTTATGCCAAGATGCTTGATCATGACTACACCAGCAAAGACATCTTTAACAAGAATTTCTTTGAAGACTGGCGGAAAGAAATGACAAGTGAAGAGCGGAAAATTATTAAGGATCTGTCCAAGTGTAACTTTAAAGAGATGCATGCATACTTTACAATGGTATGGCATAATATTAGATAGTTTGTATGAGACTGTTTTGTACTTTGTAAGTAAAATACATCCCTTCTTATTATTATTGAGTGTAAACTCCTTTAAGTGCAAAGTGTGACCAACATAAATTTTCTCCTTACAATAATCAATACAGGAACAAGAGAAAAAGTCAGGAGAATTAATTAATTGACCACCAAGGGGAAAGTGCTTTGATTTGTTAACAAATTCTTTCAACTGATTCTTTGAGAAAAAGTATGGAAGTCAGTCTGGAGAATTTTTATGTGAACATTGGGGCTTAAAGAGTTAAATGAACCATGCTCACTGCCAAAAAAAAATTATTTGCAAAAAGGAGACCTTAAAAAGAAGTCATATTAAAATGCAAAAGTTTACATGTAATTAGTACAGTTAGTTTCAACTCTACATTAGACTGTCTCGTAGACTGCGATATCATTTGCTACCTACGTCACTGAAGTATTATTGGCCTTCTCGTCTTGCAGATGATAAAAGATACTGCATGCCACCTTTTATTTCTCTGTGCCCTATCCTTATAGAAATATTGGATGTCACATTGAATTCTTTCAGAAAGCAGAGGAGAGAAGAAACTGGACAAAGGAGCAGAAACAGGAGCTGAAAAAGGAAAATGAGAAAATTTTAGAAGAGTATGGCTATTGTCTTATGGATGGGCACAAGCAGAGGGTAGGCAACTTCAAGATTGAACCTCCAGGTTTATTCCGTGGACGTGGTGACCACCCTAAGCAGGGAAAACTTAAAAAGAGAACCATGCCTGAGGATGTGATCATCAATATTGGACAGTATGTTGAAATTCCACTCTGTTTGCTTTTAAATTGCCATTAAGAGTTAGTGTTCTCAGAAACTCATACATTGTAAATTTCTGCCATCATGAAATCGAAAGTCACATTACTGAAACTTTTATGGTAAGAAGACGAGGAAGGGTGTATCAATCTTTTATTTTAGAAAATTGTGGCCACTTCCCTTATTAAAATCACTAAATTGACTCGTAAGGCTCAAAGGCTTCAAACTAGAAAACTCGTCTGGGCTAGTTGTTTAAATCCAGACACAGCTGATTTTCTGCTACTGTAATGTTTATGATTAGCCTAGGATAAGAGCTACATGTACAATAGCAAGGGGCAGAACAATTATTTCCCTGGATTTTTCTGCTGAGATGAGGAACCGCACTTAATTAATTACTCTGGTAGCATCCCAACAGAAAATACCCTTCATGTGTAGCAAAATGTGGAAGATGAGGCAAACTGGATTGGCTTCTGCTGAGGGCCTGAATTATAATCTGCAATGTTGTTGGTCTAGCTCTGAGCAATTCATGATTAAAAATGGCTTTTTATTATAGGTGTTACAGTAGTTAATTGCACTCTTATCACTAGCACTCTCATCAAATTCAAGTAGGTTAATCATTTTATGATCATAACATTATTTTGTTTTTATTTCTTTGCAGAGGTGCAAAAATTCCTGAGCCTCCTGAAGGCCACAAGTGGCAGAAAGTCATTCATGATAATAAGGTAAAAATTTATAATGATGACACTAATGCAGGCATCAAGTTCAGATCATTATAGACTGCTTGCAGAGAAGTGATACAGAATGAATTGAGTTGTGTTCACTCTGGGTTGTTAAGCATTAAAAACTAAAAAGAGAAAATTCTGTCACTGGTCCAAACGTTTCAAAACCTAGCTAACATTGATGTACATGTGTTTTTATGTAAAGGTATCATGGCTTGCTTGCTGGGTAGAGAATATTCAAGGAAGTTACAAGTATGTCATGTTAAATCCCACGTCAAGATTAAAGGTGAGACTGAACTGCAATCCATTAAGTTATTTCTCTTTGAATAGACTTGCTATAGTAACTTATAATGATTTGTTTGCAACTGTTTTCAGGGTGAAAAGGATTGGCAGAAGTATGAAACAGCAAGGAAATTAAAGGTAGTGGTATACCTCTTGAAAATCTGGTACCTAACAATGAGCTACCCCGCTTTCTGGTAGTCTATGCAGTAGAGTGGTAATTTATCTAATTTGTAATTATTCTGATTCCAGAAAAAAAAGACTTACATTACTCCATGTCACTAGAATAAAGCTATTGATGTAGCAACACAGATAAGCTGTAAGGCTATGCCATCTGTTGGGGGATGCCACAAAAATCATAATTTTGTTTGCGTTTCAGGACTGTGTTCAGAAAATCAGAGAGGATTATGAAGAGGACTGGAAATCCAAAGAAATGAGACTGCGTCAGAGGTAAATAGTACATGTACTTCTGCTATTATGCAAACATGTTGCATAGCCCCTAGGGCTCATTATTCCATGTCGTCTGTGCATTTTGGGTCACATGGTCACGTCTCCTGGCTGTTCATCTTGCACCTGTCACCGAAATGCACTGACTGAGAAGGTATCCCTCTGGGAAGACGCCATACAGGGACCAGGCAAGCATTTTCAGGACAGGCAGAAGCTACAGTAAGACTTTTTGAGATGCTGGCCAAAAGCTACTCTAAAAAAATTTAGTTAAAATTGTAGTGGCAAGATTCCCAACGCTTTGGTCCATTTGGGGGTCATGGATTTGCTTGAAATTTCTTGGAAGAACATTTGATCAAAGCAATGTGATGGTTATCATCTTTGCGTTGCATCAGATCTTTGTGTGTTAGAACTTGTGATGATGTTTAACTCATTTTGATTTTTGTATTTTTTCAGAGGTGTTGCCCTATACTTCATTGACAAGGTAAGGCAAAATCCTGCTTAACATCTAGCTTCCTATGCAGATTTTCTTAGGGCTCTGTGTGGGAGGGCTGGCTACAAGAACTCACCCTTACCTTAGCCAATTTTTCTGAAAAATGGCGACCTTTATTTAGCAAAACCATGTTAAGTTTGTCTTTGAGTAATTTTTATTATTATTATTTTTTTGCTTAGTTGTTTTCAATAAATGGAAACCTCTCTAATGAAAACTTATTGTGATTCCAATTTTCAGCTTGCTCTTCGAGCTGGACACGAAAAAGATGACGACACAGCCGACACTGTGGGCTGTTGTTCATTGAGATTCGAGCATATCAGTGAGTAGAAATTGTGACCTCTTTGTACTGAAATTGCGACCTTTTTTAGCAATAGGCTTCTTACCCTAAAATTTAGCTAGTGATCTTGTGTTCTAGGCCAGCTTAAAGGCAGCCTCCACTGCTTGCTTTGTTATGTGAATCATGTTGTTGTTATGCTAACTAGTATTTTTTAGGCAAAATTTACATTAGAAAAGGAAGGATGTTTGTATGAGAACAAGGTCAACCTCGCCCTCACGTTCACTCAAAGGCTAGGATACTATGCTCACAACTGTAAAATGGCCTATTGATGGGAATCAATGTTATTTTGTATGTAACAATGACAGTAATTAATTTTTACTTTTCCTTCTTTCAATAATTTATTGGTAGAAATCAAACGATCGAAAAAAAGCTAAGTGGCTTGGTTTTCCTCCACTAACGTAAAAGTTTCTTGCTTTCAGTTTGGAATATTTGTTTGTAAATTATAGACACTTTTTATCCCATATTTATCACGTGACTTACTTTGTTGTGTATAGAATTGCATGATGAGTGGGAAGACAAGGAACATGTAGTGGAGTTTGATTTCCTTGGTAAAGACTCTGTTCGATACTGGAACTTTGTCCCGGTAGAAAAAAAGGTAAGTGAAATTTACTCTTCCCTTAGTTTTGGCATTTGAGGGGGCTTCGTTTGCAGCATTTACAAGCCAAATTTCGTTCCCAGAGTCTGCGTTACCCTTGTCCAGCGGAACGGCAATTGAGACCGCTGGACAAGGTTAACGCGGACTCTGGAAACGAAATTGCTTTAAGCCGTCGTATTTGCCTGTTGGAATTTTTTTTAACGTGTTTATGAGCTTCAAAACAAAATTCGAACTGCCAAATACGACATGTACACCTGTATGCTTCAAATGAATCCATCCTTTGAGAGCTATGCTTTATTTTACTATGACATGCGTAAAACCTCGTGCTGATCGATGGGTAGCCTGTGGTTAGCCTCAGGAGAGAGCGTTAGCAAGATTTACCTACAGCTGTACTCTGAATGCTAGTGTCACGTTATATAATGTATTTTCAGTGTGGGATTTAGTAAACTGATGATTTATTTTATTGACTTGCAAGAAATATGGTTACATTCTTGCACCCATCCACTGAGTTTGTGTTACTTGGCGTTCACTCCTTTAGAATAGTGACTGAATGAGAATGGCTAGTCAAAAAGAAGTATTATCTCCTTTCCCATATCTCGCCAATATAATTTTTATTTGTAAATTGAAGGGTTTTTGATTAGCTGTGAGCTGTTTTTTTGTTCTCGTTAAATTTCTTTTTTTTCTAGGCTAAATTGAGTAACAGTTTCAGTTTCAGTTTATTTATTTGCCAGAAAAAATTACAGTCATTCAATATTATATTGCAAAAAAGATAGGTAAAGGTTAAAAGTAACGTAAATTTCACAAGTGGAAGAATTACAAGGTTTTTTTTTTTTCAGGCGAGGAAGCTCAAATTGAAACCGTAGTGGCTTATTACAATACAACACAATAATTATTAAAGAGTAAAGATAACATAAATAAATGATATTTTTTCAGGTGTTTAAGAATCTTAAGTTATTTAAGAAAGGAAAACAGGATGGAGATGATTTATTCGACAGATTGTCAGTAAGTACATGCATAATCTTATAATATCTTGATGAAGTTTAAGCCCTATGTTTACCCCAAAGATATACTTTGTTAAGTCGAACCTTCCATCAGGAGACTTCGTTGACGCTTGTATTTTTACACTTCAATCAGACAACTTCATTGAACAAGTACCTATCTGATTTAATGGACGGTTTAACTGCCAAAGTTTTTCGAACGTACAACGCCTCCATGACACTGCAGGATCAGCTTAACAAACTCACGGATCCCGAGGACAATGTAAACGCCAAAGTGTTATCGTACAACCGAGCGAATCGAGCTGTGGCCATTCTCTGTAACCATCAGGTACGTAACATAACACTTTCAATCCCCCTAGTGGCATTTCAAATTTCATTTTGTAAGCTGCTGAAAAACAAATAGTACCATGTAAAAGAACTGCTGAAGAGGTTTCATTTGAATGGTAACACCATAGGATTTCATCCACAGACTCAAAAGTTAGAACTACATACTCAATAAATAGTACCATGTAAAAGTGCTGCTGAAGAGGTTTCATTTGAATGGTAACACCATAGGATTTCATCCACAGACTCAAAAGTTAGAACTACATACTCAATAAATAGTACCATGTAAAAGTGCTGCTGAAGAGGTTTCATTTGAATGGTAACACCATAGGATTTCATCCACAGACTCAAAAGTTAGAACTACATACTCAATAAATAGTACCATGTAAAAGTGCTGCTGAAGAGGTTTCATTTGAATGGTAACACCATAGGATTTCATCCACAGACTCAAAAGTTAGAACTACATACTCAATAAATAGTACCATGTAAAAGTGCTGCTGAAGAGGTTTCATTTGAATGGTAACACCATAGGATTTCGTCCAAAGACTCAAAAGTTAGAACTACATACTCAATAAATAGCACCGTGTAAAAGTACTGCTGAAGAGGTTTCATTTGAATGGTAACACGGCAGGATTTCGCTGCAGACTCAAAAGTTAGAACTACATACTCAATAAATAGTACCATGTAAAAGTACTGCAGAAGAGATTTCATTTGAATGGTAACACCATAGGATTTCGTCCACAGATTCAAAAGTTAGAACAACATACTAAATAAATAGTAGTTGTTGTTTTGCTTATTAAACCTGTTGCTTTTTTGACGTTCTCGGCCGCCATCGCGTCGTCCGATCTAAAAGTCCCTAATGAATGACCAGTGAAGTCTCACTTTCGAAGCCAATATAGAAGGTGTGAGCTTGCAATGTACTAACCTTCATGTTTCTCTTTTCAGCGCTCGGTTCCCAAGACTTTCGACAAATCAATGTCAAATCTTCAAAACAAGGTACTTAGCGAATCAATGATTTGGAGATCAGTCGCATATTAACATTATAACTAAACTGACTAAAAAAAGAACCCAGCGAACTTTTACAACACCAGACGATTGTTTCAGTAAAGTGCACATGAGTGATGAGTTTCATGAATGGGTCACTTACACGACGACGTCATTTTAGTACTACTACAACCAGAATCCTTCAGGGTTTTGCTTTCTTGTGCAAATTAGGGCTTATGTTATATAAACCTCACTGGGAGTACTAAATGTAAATATAAGAGGAAATTCAAAAAGGATTCCGCTAATCGTAGTAGTAAATGACGCCATCGTGCCAAACCCGAACAATCACGTCTTACAATTGTGGGTATCTTGGATGTCAACCAGTTACATTTACGATTTGCCTTCAGTTTTAAGCAAGTTACAGTAGAAGCGTCCCTCACGAAGAACTCTGTCCTTGCTCCGGTCTTACAGAAACACTGTAATTTTGTTTTTTGTTCTTTAATAAGAAAGCAAACATAAGCATAAGCTTGAGTCGTAGTTTCTGACAACGCAACATCTTTTGTCAACTAGACTGTTTACAGTCCCCTACTTTTTCTTTGGATCGTCAGGATCGAGCGCTCACCGGTACGGTCGGGCGGCCGTTTTGGTTTCATATATACACCGGTTTCGGGCGTCGGGTTAGATTTGACACTCATCCAAGATGGCCGCCCTTAACGCAAAGCGCTCGATCTCGACGAACTCATGGGAAAACAGGGGAATGTGAACAGTCTGTTCGTTAACTTAGGACTCGTTTTTAATGAGTTTATCACAGCGATGTCAAAACTCCTGAAGTTTTTTACTATTGTATTATATTTTATTTTACTCATTATTTTTGGGGTCTGAAGAGAGGAATGTTATTTTCTTTGTCAAGATTGCAGATAAAAAGAAGGCAATCAAAGAGATCAAGAAAGAGGTTAAAGGATTGAAGATTCAAGTTAAGGAAAGCAAAGATGACAAAACGAGAAAGTAGGTGAAAAATATGACAGATCGCAATTTATTTACTTATAGAACATTTAATTACCTACCGTTCAAGGTGCAAAGAAAATCATTTTTACAGCTTGCCATTCAGGCAAGCTGAAGCTAACATTTACTAGCCCAGACGTCATTTCAACCAGCCCCAAAAGCTTTTTGAAGAGCAGAATTGATTCCACAGTTCTTCTGTTATTCGAATTCGTCAAAAAACGTCACTTGCCCGTCGGGCAAGTTAGAAACAGAATTCGCTAGCCCCATAGCAAAATCCACTAGCCCCGGGCTATCGGACACGACTTTCTTTGCACGCTTTGCTTCTTTACAAGGGCCTTGTACATGTAGCCAGAGAATTTAAATATGCGGTTCCCGATTTCGGTCAACCGGTTTTCGACCGGGCTTTGGCCGACACCGAAGCATCCGTTCGCACGCGAGAAATAAATCCCTGGTACCCAGGGAATTTGAGACCTGTATTTTTCCTATGTTCACAGATTTCGCCGCAAGCACCCAGCCCCCTCTCCTCACTAAACATGGTAGCTTAACTAACGTTATAATCCGGCTATGAGTTGAGGTTTCACGTTGACACATTTTGAAGCTGTACTCCTTTCTATTCCTCTGGTCTGCCAATAATAATCTTAGGGCGCTTTCCAGCCGCACCAGTCATGAAGTAGGCTTTTTCCAAGAGTTTTTGCTCAAAAACCAACTTCCTGGTTCTTGCGTGCTAGTAAGGACTTGACTGATCTGGCTGGAAGAGCTTTGATTAAAAGTGAAATTATCATTACAACGGTAATAGTCTGGTCGGTTAGTTCTGACAAATGGAAAGCACTCCAAGGCAATTATTGGTTGACTTAATATTCCAGCTCAACGTTCACATGGTCAAATAGAAAACTGTGAACAGACGGGACGTCTTTGATTTTTAAATTACAGGCCGCCGCTAAAGCATGCGTTGATTCTATTTTGCTTATTTTGTTTTTGCCTTTTTAGGCAACTAGAGAAGAAAAAAGCCCAAGCTCAGAGACTGGAGGATCAGCTTTTTAAATTAGAAGTAACCGCTACAGACAAGGAGGAAAATAAAGAGATCGCACTCGGTACCTCCAAGTTAAATTATTTGGATCCGCGAATCTCTGTTGCTTGGTAAGTTAGACACGTCAAAAAGGAATCTCACTTCAGATTTTCTCGTGTAATCCGAGAACTGAAATAGCTTCACAAGCATCTCATACAGTCGAAGTTTCTTGAGGAAGCCATTGTAATTCCCCTTATTGAGTCCGCCTGCTTTAATAGGGAGCTAAAACAAAGTCGTTTTTGAGTG